>NC_056747.1:449972858-450017858 GCF_019279795.1 Protopterus annectens
ATATATATATATATATATATATATATGTATATATATATATATATATATATATATATATATATATGTGTGTATATATATATATATATATATATATATATATATATATATATATATATATATATATATATATATATATATATAGGCAAATCCTTTGTGATTAACTATATATATATATATATTGTATATATATATATATATATATATATATATATATATATATATATATATATATACACACACACACACACACACACACACACACACACACACACACACACACACACACACACACACACAATTTTTCTGCTTGCTTGCTTGTTTGCCTTAATTATTTCAGGCTGCATTCTGACAGTCAAGGGAATATTTCTGGAACTTTATGTCCATTAATATGTCATGGCAGAAAAAATAACAACTGTAGTGTGTGAAGGTAATTTTAATAAAAATATGTCAGGAGAACAACAGATCATTAGAAAAACAAGCAAACAACAGGCAAACTAAAAAGACTGAGTAACATATGTTCTCCCTCTGTTGAACTGTGTCTGCTATAAGCAAAACGAGTACGTAAAATCACGACTTTAAAACTGTGAAGGGTACCCCTTTCCGAATTCCATGACATTCTTAACCACACAACTGATTATTCAATCCTGTATGAAGCTTTTCTGATAATAATGTCACTTTCTCTTGTTATGTAGTAACACAGAGGTCTCTGCTTTAGAGTATGTGTGTGTTTACATGTGTTTCTTTGTCTCTGTGCAGGTGCCTAAGAGGTGTGCTGGGGCAGATATAAAGCTCTGTACAATTGCACATCTGGGTTCTGATACTAGTATCCATCATTTTGCTTATCTTTTGGGAGGTTTTATGTTTCATTCGAGCCCTAAATAGGTAAAATGAAGTGACTTACAAGTAGGGATAGTGTCTTTTTTGTTTATTTTGTGGCAGTCTGTGCCTTTACTAACTAAATAACAATGCATTGTGCAGTTTTGTGTAAGTGTAATAATTGGTGCTGTTGTAAGTCAGCTTTTGTCATGTTTCCAGTGCCTTGTGCACTGCCATCTGTGGTCACCACAGTGATAGCGGTAATGCAGAGTCTTTTGTTTATCAAGCACTTCTTCAATGGTAAGAGAACAAAGCGAAAGAAAAAAAAAATAACCAGGGGCAAAGGCCTCGAATTGGGGTCACTTTTTAAGTATATCTGCTATTCACTTAGAAGGCTGGTAGAATAACAAGAGCTGTATTAGAATGTATACTGTAAGAACAGCCTGATTAGATAACTGAAATATTAGGAAATGGTGCTCTCCCCATTCATAGCAATTCAGTCGATTGCTGGCCACTGAGGTTATGTGGCTGTACAAGGCATTTCTTTCCTCCCACCCTTCCATATTTTTACCGGCCCAACCCTCGTATGCAATCCATACCAGGTCAACCTGCCCTCCGAAGGTATTGTGGTAATTGGTGGGACTGGTCATGGATCACAGGCAACAGGGCTTGGCATGTCTGAGCTTCTGTCTGGGGAGATCTTATTTCTTTGCCTACCTTGTTACTCCTCAATCCCTTCTGGGCTAGCATGGTATGGTCCTAAGGGGTGTGTAATACAGGATCCATTGTGTATTGCCCTGCCTCCACAGCAGCTCCGCCAAGCCCCACTTCCTCCCTGCTGACCACACCTCCTCTGGTGATGTTCCCAGCCTCCATCAGGGATTGCTGTCTGGAAATGCCCACATACCCCCCAGGATGAGTATATATACCCTTTCCTGCCACTCCGTCAGTTGCCTGGGATGCTAATCTAAAACTGGTCACCTGGGTCATAGTCAGGGCTTTATCCTTCTTTGCCACCAGAGGGGTGTGTGCTAGTGATTTGTGAGTATGGCATTTCCCATCTTCATTTTGACTGTAATTCACCTTTGATGCAGGCTTTGGACAAAAGTACAAATACATATGCTTCAGTACTGCAACTGCACAAGTTTATCATGTTTGTTTTTTGCAATAAGAAAATTTATTAGGTAGATCTTGCAGCTGTTTACCATACAGATAGACATAGCATTCAAACATCTGGGCACTATGTACACCAAATGCCTGCATTTTTAAATAATTGTTTTGCATTCCAGTGTTCTAGTTTTTAACTTTGTAAATGAAGAATTTGCTTGATATGTTTGAGTTCAAATCTAGTGTGGTGAATCACCAGTTATAATACTTGACAATTATTATCATGGTTAAAAGGCTTATGCTTAGAAAATATAGCTGTTCTTATCATTACAGTCTATGCTCAAAGAGCCTGTCTCGCAGATAGTCAGATGCACCATTTTAGTACTAAATACAATGCAGCATTACAAGGTAAAATGTGCAGCAGTGAAAGTGTTAAATAAGGACTTTAATTGTTCTATGAATTAATAGAAACACCTCTTCATTATTCTGAGTGCTGATACAAAACTGTTACATTTTTACTCAGTTACCTCAGGGAAGTAGAGAAAAAAACTTCACAGCATAGAGCTTTTTGCATATTGAAAAAGTGGGGGTGAAGATACACCTTCCAGAGTGAAGCAATTAAAACAAGGAGGTGAGAAGGTAAGAATTTGTTTTGCATTTTGAACCGTTTCTTTCTCATATTCAGTCACAGAACCTAAGCTTCAGGCTAGAACGGCAGTGAACAAGGGGTGTCCATGACAGCTCCTCTGTAACAAAATATTTCCACTTAATAAAAGAGAAAAGAAAAACAAAAGGAGTGCAGAAATGTATCAGCAGGGCTATTAATTAGGGTAAGCACCCTGGGGACATTTCACAGACCTGAAAGGGTCATTTGCATTGAGTTCATTGGTGCGTCAGATATACTGATCCGTTTTCCTTTGCAGGGTTAGAAATGACGCAATGAGTACTAAGTTAAAATGGAGATTATCACTGTTTTCAACCATCTAACCAATTTTCTCCCATTGGGGTTTCTCCACTTTCTAAAAATCTCTTTACAAATCAGCAGGCTTCACATTTTATTTTTTCTTGTTTCTGACATTGCAGAAAATTTTCTGTCCGATGTGATGCTGAGTTGCCTGTTTTTAACTTTATATTTCACTAGATGTTCTTTTATTGCTATCAAATTTTGCTTTAGTTGTATTTCCTTTTAATCGATACAGAAAGGTTCCTATTTACTAACTTTGTGTTGTCACTTATTACTTCCTATGAGGGTGGAAACCTATGCAGAATTAAAAAGAAAAGTAAAGAAACTACGCTATGCAGATGAAACGTTAAGAAGTAATGAAATAGTTGTGCCAATTGATATTTAAGAACTAGTAAACAAGTGGACTTACAAATCTTGTTTTCAGGTGTCATGCAGACAGCATGCAACAATTTTATAGTTATGAATTACATGCAAAGATATTAACAATTCAGTATGAAATAGTATAGACTTCTGCAGTTAGCTTCAAAATGTGAAATTAGTGTAATATGCTTAACAACTTCAATGGCCAACATTTTGCAGATTGTCACTGACAAATATTCTCACCAAGACATATCATTGTTACTGTGTACTAACTTGTTATTGAGTGCTGTAGCACAGCTTGCCTTAATTTGTTGCAATTTTATTGTGTATCTGGTCAATACCTTTTGAATCCTCTGTACTATCCCTTGATTATCAAAATATGAAATCTAACTGTAATAAAAATTTTGGTCTGTTAAAAAATCTGCAATACTTTAAAATCTGGCATGTTTATGGCATCTACATTAGTGTCAATCAGTAAGACTTTTTACCTAGAAGCCTTGCTTTGTAAATGGTCAGTGACTAGCACAACTAATGAAGTAAAATAAATGACAAAATTTAAATATTTTCCTGGCTCAGAAAATAGAAACTATGAATGTGATGGCATCTTAGAACCATTAGATGTATAGGTTCTGAACATTTCATCTCCCACTAGTTTTTGTACAGCTGAATTTTGTCCTTATTTTTCATATTCTACTTCTAGGGTTATATACTTCCCATGTGGACTCTTGGATAGTCTGAAACCATCTGCTGAGAAGTCACTCTGCACACTCACCTCATTATGTATTAACATGATTCTTTCTGATATGCCTTGATGTACTATATTCCATTTCCATTGCATCCTTGTTACCTTAAAATATTGTATTCCCTGAAGATGTCATTGTTCTTTACTTTATGGCTCGGTACTATTTATTTGAAGTGATTCAATAACTGCAATAGAGTCTTGATCCAGTTAAGCCATATTCAGCCACATCCAAGTGTATAAAATTTGACATTTCAAGGGAAAAACAAAAGTAGTAGAATATAAAGGATACACTGAATAAACACATTCACATTTGACTAAATGAGAAGAGAAAAAGGAGTGCATTTCTGAAACGTACTTGGGTATACTAGCGAATTATGTTTAAATATTTATAGTGCATATCTGTTGAAGTGTCAGCGACAATGGGATAGTGTAATGCAGTCATATCATTAGCATAATAGAGAATAGAAAACAAATTCATAGAAATATAAGAAGAAATCAAATACTTACACTTAGCTGTGTTAGGACTATATGCCACATCTCTTGACAGGGGTATAAAGATAGCACTGTCCCTCAATATCCTTTAGTCAACAGGAAAATGCCCTATTTTCATTAAGAAGTCATAGAAAGATTTTCAAACAGTAGTTTACATAATTACAAATACAAGTGCCTGATAACGATTATATTAACTTAGTGTTAGTCTCAGTGGTTCAACAGGGATTGTACTCATTTTTGATGATGGAAGATCAGAAGACAGTGGGTTCCATCCTTATACCAGGTGTTTAGATTACATTACCATTTCTGACACTGCATTGCAGCATAAGGTGTGCTGTCCTCCTGAGGTGCTAGTTTTCAGATTAGATGTTGCACAAGGGATCCAATGTAAAAGATCCTACTGCACTTATTGAAAAAGGAGTTTATCGTATCTGTTTCCATTCATTGGGAGTATTCAGAAAAAGCATAATGTGATCCCCCACTGGTACATAATGTGGACATGGCCTGATGGGGAGAAGGCTTGCATGAGTACTTTCATAACACAGTTAAGCTGATGATAGTGTTGCCATGATGACAGTAACCACACTGCTAGAACATCTGTAATAGTAGTGTTCATGTTTCACAAGGGAAAGCATTAGGAAGATGGCATGCCTGTTTATATGTGTTTCAGAGGTACATGAAAGTGCCTCATAACTGCGAGGCTATGCGTACTGTAAGCAGACCATACAAAGGCACCACAACAAAGTGACAAGTTATTTTATCATATAATGGGGTGGCAAGCGGGGATAGAACAAGCAGAAATGGGAACAACAATCACAGGACCATAGAATGACAACAGGAATGGAATATAGGTGTGGTGAGAAGAAGACCATTTTCTTTTTGGATATAAGTGTCGATTTTATTAAGAAGAATGGAAGAGGTGAAAGGTAGCAAGGGATAATGTGGATAGGATGGGTATTAGGGGTAATGTAGCATGGGTAGACAAACAGACATGTAATACAGACAAAGATTGACAGGGGAGGTAATGACACATGTTGGGGTGCAGCAATGGGGTGACATGGACTAACAAAGGGCAGACAGTTGCTGATGAGGAGGATCAGACTACAGCCAGGGGATGTGTAGTGGCACAAAAGGTTGGGGAATGGGATAGGGAGAGATGAGCATGGATTCCTAGACTGTTCCTAAAAGGAAATCATCCAAAACTCAGTCATCATCATGGCACTGTCTCTGGTAGCCCAATGCAAGGAAGCAGCCATGCAACTGTATCAGCTCCACAAGGGAATGCTGTATGGTGCCAATGTGGTCATCTAACCACTGGTCCACCTCAGTTCTCATGGGTGATTCATGAAGACTTCTATGGGCCACTATCAGATGAGGAGCCTTCAACTAGTTCTGAGAGGTAGGCACAGAAGCCACCAGTGAGTTCTCCAGATCAAGTCTCAGGGGGTGACCATTAATAACCTTAATGACAGGCCTGTGGACTGCTGGGGATGCAGTGGCACATGTGAGAAGGACAGAGAGAGAGAGAGAGAGAGAGATCCAATGATACATGAGAGAGAGATAGAGGGGCTGGCAAATGGATTCCTATTACAAGAACAAAAGTTCACTACTTCAAACTTGTAATTGGAAGCCTCACTTCTGCGAAAGTTCACTTTAATGAAAGTGAACTTTTTCGTAAGTGCACTTCACCAAAAACACCACAGCACAGTGGAGGACATAAAAAACAAGCTATGTCCTCCACTATGGTGTGATAGTCATGGACCTTAGGGTTAGGGCACAGGTTAGGGTAAGGGGATAGTTAGTAAAGCTATCCCTAACCCATGCCCTAACCCTAAGGTTCATGACTATTGCACCATAGTGGAGGACATTGCTATGTCCTTCACTGCGCTGCAGTTGTCATGGACCTTAGGGTTAGGGCACGGGTCATGGTAAGGGGATAGCCCTATCCCATTGTGTGGATATGGTAATGTCTGATGCACAGCATGGCCAGTCAGTGCATTGTAATGCATAGCCTGGTCAGGTTATTGCATGTATCAATTTAATTCTGTATTTTCTTGTCATGGTCCATAGTTGTGATCCAGATGGCACCTCTTTGCTAGTGCCACAATGTGTTGCACTCGCCACTACCTCGTGTTGGTGCTGCCACAGCCATTTTCTCCAGTGGTTCCTCATCCATATTCTCCTAAGCTGCTTCCACAAGTTTCTCATGCAGTTTTATAGTGTTCCCATGTTGTAACTGCTTTTGTAGCACCATGATATGTAGCATGGCACAGACCACAAATATTTTCTACAGGTGCCCAGAGCATGCTGCAGTGTGCCACCAGATGTATCCAAGCAGTGGAAGTGGTCCTTCAGCAGTCCAAACACAAGTTCAAAGATTATATGTCTCTGCAATAGTCTAGTATCTGAAGACTGAAGATGTGAGTCATAAACCATGGCTCCAGGATATTACCAGTATAATGAGTAATACACAATAGTGAAAACTATTATGATTGGTCTTTTACCTACACTCATGGGAAAAGATTATCAGGAACTCTGTAAGTGGCAATGTGTGTACCTACTGACTAGATAACCCTATAGAAAGCCACCCTGCACAAGCCACTGGTTTATGCATTATGTATTAAATGTGGGAATCATGGGAACTGACTGGATGGTGCATAGACACATTATGTGCAATATTCTGTGTGTTGCACACCACCTGGCAGTTGATGGAGTGGAAGCCCTTTCAGTTGATATACTGGATGCCATGGGGAGCTGGTGGGGCCTTGATAGCAATGTGGATGCAGTTAATGGCCTCTAGGATCTCAGACATTAGGCTATATTGTAGAAAGTGGAAAAGAAATATACTCTTCTACATGGCTCTGGCATAACATGAAAAAAAGTTATGTAGAATTCATGAGGTTAATGTGTTAACTTCTAATGTATCACCTATCATACTCAGAAAGGTCCCCACATAAAATATAAATATGATTAATGCAGCACAAACCTTTGTGTCTTCTGGGATAGGCATTCCATGCTACCCCTTGATTCCCTGTGAGGATGGCCCATGGCTTCTAACTACTGTATGGTGTCTCTGTCCACATGGAAACAGTAAGTTGTTGACATGATGATATGTCTGCAATGCAGGTGGGGGTGGTGGTGAGTAGCATTGTGCTTACTGGTTCCCAAGGCAGCCACTAACACAGACTGTCTAGCTACTGCTGACACTACTTGTGGCATCTTAGCCTGAGAAATACTCTTGTACATTAAAAATGCTGGTGTTCATAACAGGTGATTGCCAGAGCTCATTGAACGAATGTTATACATTTATAAATCATGCTACCATGTTTGATTTTATCATTTGCATATGCAGTGAGGGTGGCCTAATGGTTAAAGTGTTTGCCTTACAAACACAAGGTGCAGGGTTTGAGTCTCACAAGGGATAATTGGCTAGGCTTAAAATGACTTGCAAGGGCAGTTAACCTAGTACTAACCTATGAACCTTAGCACACTGACTCTCATTTGCATGCCATTTTTCCATCATGTATACCATACTATTTCTTCAAAAGAGAGATCATGCTATGTGCATCTTTTAATTATCCTCTCCCTATGTGTCACTGCTGATCTCACTCTTTCACATAATGCATTGTGGCATTTGTTTCTGAATACCCCAGTTAATCATTTTCATCATCATTTAAAGTAGCAATTCAAACCAATGTATCATATAAAAGGAAAAAAAAATATGTTCTGATATTATTAACCATTTCTTTTGATGTACAACCATGTTATTACTTGATTAAGTCCCCATTCATTAAACTATCCTAAATTATTCATACCTTCCTTTCCAAGTAACCAGCGCATATTATGGTACTATTTTACCTATGAAATTTATTTTATCTACAAATAAATTTATTATTTTTTTATGTATTATTTATTTTCAGTTTGATGACCAGGGGAGGTCCACTGGGCTCAGGGAGCCTGTTTTCAGTGGAGGCCCTGGGAGAAAAGCTCCACAATACATAGTTTAATTAAAGATACAGGAAAGTATAGTAAAAACAGTTACAAAAAACAAATACATTTCAAGTTGGAGACATATAATGTAAAATGGTTACATAGCATATAAATTTTGAGGATGTAAAGTATATGTTCATTTCAAAGAGAAAAGAGAAAAAACTCTATACATTATATACATTGCTAGCAGTATTGTTGTATTAGCAAACATTGAGTGAGCCATTGTATTTAGAAATTCAAGATGGAGTGAAGGTAGAATAGGATAGAAAGGGAGACTACAGTTGCATTTCCAATTAGAAGAGATGTAATAATGGATCAGAGATTTAAAGTTATCAATGTTCTCAGAAATCCTTAGTGAAAGGGAGAAGAGAATTTCATTTTTTGGATAAGGAGAATGATAGGAGAAGTTGTCCAGCAGGATGCTTAGGTTTGTGGACAATGATAAATTTTGATGTTCTGATCTGAGAGTTCTATTTGGGGTGTATGGTGGTAGGATATTGGTCAGTGAAGGGCATTTGGCGGGCTGGAATATTAGCCTGTGGGCTGTAGTAAGTTGGAAGTAGTCTAGATAGTTGGGAAGTTCTAGCCAGTTTAACAAATGGAGGGCAGTACAATGATGGAAGGAATATTTGGCTTTGGAGATGAATTTGGAAATTTTATTATAACAGTTTTTAACTTTGGAAGAGATAGAGGAAGATAGGTTGGTTAATAAATGAGCACTATACATTAGGGAGGGAAGTAGATAGGTAGTGGTGAAAGTTTGTCTAGTAAAAGGAGAGAGGAAATGGTTGTTTCTGTATAGCATACCAAGTTTTTGAAGGTTTTTTTTATGCTTTCCTGTATGTGGGTATCGAATTTTAGGTGTTCATCTATAGTTACTCCAAGTAATTTAGCAAAGGGAATGACCTCTATGGGAGACTTGTTATGGCTGATAATTTGGAAGAAGCTTTTATCAATACAAAGACAAAATTATCAATTTCAACAATTGGCTAAGCTTCTGGTGTCATTTTAAGGGGATCCAGTGTCTGTCTGCCTGGGATGACATGATAGATAAGCCTCGCTGTTTCGCCAGAGATGGTTTGCACCTGTCACCCCTAGGCTTTCGAATACTGGTCAAGGCTCTTGCCATCCCCATAGTGCCTTTTTTAGGCAAGGCTCAAAGGACAAACCAACCACTGTAACCAGCACAGGTAACCAAAAACTAAGGGTAATGCTACTCAATGCCAGAGGTCTCCACCTCAAAATGCACGCACTTGAGGCACTCCTCAGTATGGAGAAAATCAATGTTTGTGCAGTGATGTAAACCTGGTTTAAGGCTCCAGAGAGCACCCCAGCACTACCAGGTTACAATTCATATCATACCTTCCAACCTCAGTTACTGGATCGCAGTACAAATGGTGGAGGTGTAGCCATATTCATCAAGGATACCCACATCTCCAGGTTAGTGGCGCAGCATGATGCCGCAGATATCATCCATGTGCAACTATCAGCAGGCAAAACCACATTTCAAGTCGTAGCCTGTTATAGATCACCTACCATGTCCCAAGATGCTCACTCAGCATTCCTTGAGGCATTGGAAAATGCAAAGGTCCTGCCCAACACTATAATTTTGGGTGATTTCAAATACCCTGGTATAGACTGGGCAAACTACCAAAGTTCTAACTCCTATGCCCAGTGGTTCATAGAATTTATAAATTCAAATGCCCCACTAGAGGGGACAACATATTGGATTTAGTCATCACAAATATGGGCGGCCATTGTACCACACCCGTTATCACTCCCTCTCTGGTCAGATCAGACCACAAACTGATAACCCTGGACATTTTCTCCCCTCCACCTCCCCCAGTCAAAGAAACCATTGTAAAAAACCTTTCCAAAGCAAACTTCAAACTACTTGTGTCAGAAGTGGAAAGCTTCACTATTCCCTTGCAGAAGGATAATGATATCCAGGATGCAGAATCCTACACCAAGGCACTTTATATACATCTTCAGGATTGCATGGACCATGCTATCCCAAATAAAACCAAGACTCCTTCCTCAAGCAAGAAGAAACCAGTCTGGTGGACCCCGGCCATAAGCAAACTATACAATAAAAGGAGGAGACTTATACAAAAAAGGCCAAATCTCAAGTAGAAAAATCATCCCTGATCAGCATTAGTAAGAAATTGAGTGCCCTCATCAAGTCAACTAAAGCCAATTTCGAAAAGAAAGTTGCCAAGGATGCCAAGGATAACCATAAGGCCTTCTATGGGTACATCAAAAACCTAAATGGCAATGCTCAGGTCTGTTCTGAGCTAGTACAAAATGGAACAAAATACACTGACCCCACTGACATTGCCAACATCTTGGCTGACAGATTCAGTGCAAATTCCCCCCCCCCCCCTCCCCTCACCACCTGCAGGGCCTATTACTGTTCCAGGGGATTGTGTAACTCCAATTATGACTGATACGTTGGTTAATAAGGCTCTATCTAAAGCTAAAAACACTGCCTCCATGGGACCAGATGGTGTCCCGGGCTGTGCCATACGCGAGCTCCAAAATGAATTAACCCCACATCTGAATACCCTGTTCAATCTCAGCCTCTCAACAGGATATGTGCCCATAGAATGGCGCACAGCAACAGTGGTTCTGCTGCACAAGGGTGGGCCCACAACCGACCCTGGGAACTACCGACCAATAAGCCTGACCAGTATGATCTGTAAGGCAATGGAGCAAATCATTATGGAACTCATAAATGGAGAGACTGGGAAGCTCCAAACACTTGACCCCACACAGTTCGGCTTCGTCAGGGGCAGATCATGCCTCCTGAACCTGGGGGACTTCTTTGAGACAGTTACTCAGGCTATAGATAAGGGAAAGGAGGTACACACGGCTTGACCTTGGTAAAGCATTTGACACCATTCCCCATTCGGGTATTATTGATAAACTCACCAACCTGGGCATAAACCCTTATGTCACAAGATGGATCGCAAACTGGCTCTCAGACAAATCCCACAAAGTACGAGTAGCAGGATCTATGTCCGAATCCAGACCAGTAATGAGTGGTGTGCCTCAGGGCTCTGTCCTGGGGCCCCTCCTGTTTGGCATATACTTCTCAGAAGTACAGGCAAGCACTGAAGGGCTGTGGCTGACCAAGTCTGTGGATGACTGCAAACTGGGTGCTATAATAGAGTCTCCGGCTGACATGGATATCCTCCAGAAGGGCCTTAATGAGACTGATGCATGGTGTCAAAGCCATGGTCTCAAGCTAAATGCTAAAAAATGTGTAGTAATCCCCTTTGGAAAAAACAGAGTACCCATGAACTACCACATAGGAGGTAACCCCCTGAAATCTGAAGAAGTAATAAAGGATCTAGGGACCCAAGTAGATAGTCAGCTTTCCTTTGATAACCATGTTGCCAAGGTGGTTAGAAAATCCTTCTATGTGACCCATCTGATCACGAAAGGGTTCGCATCAAGATCTAAGGATGTAGTGGTGCCCCTCTACTCTTCCCTCATCAGACCCATTATTGAATACAATGCACCAATTGGAATGTACCTGGCCAGGCATCTCCAGCAGCTGGAGAGATCACAGAGGTACCTCACTAAGAGGATTACTGGCCTCAAACAGTTGCCCTATGCAGCACGATTGAAAAAAAAACTAAGGCTTTTCTCTGTTGCATACCACCTTCTCAGATGCAATCTCTGTCTAACATACAGAGCCATGTCCAACCCAGAACTGTTGAACATGCTCCATCTTAGCAAAACCAAATCTACTCGAGCTACACGCTCTAGGGATATAAACCTCAGCACAACAATGAATAGAACATGCTGGAGGGATAGATTCCCTTTGCAAAGACTTCCCTTGCTATGGAACAAGGTCCCGATCTACATAAGACAGAGCCCCTCACTAACACTCTTCAAGAGGAACCTTGATGAGTGGATGGGTAACAGAAAGTTCACACCAGGGATCATACCAACAGCTCTACTAGATAGGGGCCAAAGGTACTAGCTGCTAGATCAAGGGCCTAGGGAACTAACCAAAGGGGCAGTGAATACCGCACAATGTGGCTGGGCTAATATATGCCTTCGGGCAGATAGCCCAGTACCTACCTATGAACCTATGAACCTAAGGATTCCGTGGGAGAGAATAGCAATATTTTGGATTTGTTAGTGTTAAGAGAAAGGTGGTTTTGAAGCATCCAGGGCTCAGTGGTAGAGAAGGCAGTTTGTGTTTTTGTTTGGAGCTTGGGGAGGTTAGCGGCGGAGCAGACTAAAGTTGAGTCATCTGCATATTGTATGATTTTGGTGTTAGGTATAGCAGAGTGGAAATCATTGATAAAGATATTGAACAGCATTGGACCGAGAATGGATCCCTGGGGTACACCAGTGGGAGTAGGTAGAAAAGATGAGGTGTCTTTTCTCCATTTCACAGCCTGAGATCTATCAGTCAGGTAACTTGAGAACCAGGATAGGGGATTTTGGGAGAGATTAAGGTTAGAAAGGTGGCTTAGGAGATGGGTGTGGGAGACAGTGTCAAATGTCTTGGAGAGATCTAATAGAACTGTTGGTACTGATTCCCCAGAATCACAGGCTTGTTTGACTGTATCTAAGAAAGAGAGAAGAGTGGTTATTATGCTATGGGTAGGTCGGAAGCTGTGTTGGGTTGGAGTGATCAGTTGGTTTTGTGTTAGGAAAGGCATAAGTTGGAGATGGATGCATTTTTCCAGAATCTTTGAGATTGGGGAGAGGATAGCTATGGGGTGGAAGTTTGAGATATTATTGTTTTTGCCACCTTTGTGGGGAGGTAGAATAAAGGCTGCATGTCATAGTTTGGGGACATAGGATTCCTGCATGGATCTATTGATCAGGATGCTAATGGGGAAGGCGATTCCATCTGTGGCAGTCTTGAGAAAGAAAGATGGGAAGTTGTCAGGGGCATTGGAGCAAGGTTTTAGTTTGGCGAGTAGTTTTTTTATGTAGGAGGTAGAGATGGATTTCAGCTCAAATATGGGAGGAGGGTTAGGGGCAGTGGGTAGGGTGAAGGCCAGGGTAGAGGGGTTGAGATGAGGGGAAGGACTGCTGTTTGGGAAGGTCTTGGTTAGTTCTGCTATTGAGTTGATAAAGAAGGAATTGAAAAGAGAAGCTATTTCTAGATCAGATTTGCTGATGTCAGGGCAGGGATTGATTTTGGTGACTGGGTTGAGAATTGAGTTAATGTTCCAAAATTGTTTGGGGTTTTTGGAGTGGTTGGACTGGAGTCTAATATAGTAGGATTTTTTCTTTGATAATTTGTTTTTTAGCAAGGTTGCAGAGTTGTTTATATTTAAGAAGGGCTTCAGGGAGTTTGCTGATGTGGTAAAGTTTCCAGGATTTGTCCCTTTGTTGCATAAGTTGTTTAATATCTTTAGTCAGCCATGGGGTGGTATTGTTTTTTATTCTTTTTGTTCGTGCTGGGACTAGGGAGTTTAGGGCATTTAAGAAGGTGGAGTTAAAAATTCTATGGCATTGTCTAGAGGGAGAGTTTTTTGAGCATTCCAGTTTATTTGTTTGAGGAAGTTAGAGAAAGAGATGGGGTCAAAGTTTCTAAGATTTCATGTGTGAATGTATTGATGTAGGTGAGGAGTGGAGTAGGTTGCTTGCTGGATGAAAGCTAGGAGGTGGTCACTAATGGAGTCAGGAATAGTGCCAGAGTTAGAGATTTTATTTGGATGGATGACTAGGATCCAGTCAAGAGTGGAACCTGGGGGATTAGTTTTGTTGGGTCTAGTAACGGAATTGGTTACCTGAGAGTAAAGTTGAATAGATAGATAGGGTGGGATTAGAGTTATTAATTTTGTTCAAGTCTATATTTATGTCACCTAGTATGTAGGTCTCAAACTTAATATTAGTCGAGGCCCATAGGAGGATTTCTTCAGGGGTTGTGGTATTGTTTCCAGGTGGGATGTAAAGGGCCATGATACAAAGGCTTTTTTGGTTATTCATTTTTAGTAATCCAATTACTAGCTCTGGCTTATAGAACTGAGGAATGGGATTTGGGAAAGGAATTATGGAGAGAAGGCTGGAGTAGATTAAGGCTACCCCTCCACCTTTCCTGATTAATTGGTCATATTTGAGGGTTTGAAATCCTGGTGGTAGGAATTCAGAATCAGAGTTGTGGGGTTTAAGCCATGTCTCAGAGATGGCAACAACATCAGGCTGGTTGTGGGTTAGCCAGGCATGAAAGCGGGATGTTTTATTTTTGAGACTCTGGGCATTAATAGTAAATAGTTTATGGGTTTTATGGTGGGTCATAAAACTTGTGACTGGGGAACTGAGGTGAGTGGATGTATTATGTCCAGGGTTGGGGTGTATATCTCCTGCTAGAAAGAGGATGTTGAAGAAAGATAGTAGGAGTTTTGGTTTGGTTTTTAAGTGTTCTGGACAGTGTAATATTGGTTTAGGTATATGAGGTTTTATAAAGAATGTAATAATGTTTAGTTTAAAGTAGTGGAGTAGGTTGGGCTGGACTAAAGAAGATGGAATAGTGTGAAAGTATGACTTTGTGGGGGAGGATGGTGGTTGGGAGTGGGCGTGTGAGAGAGAAAAGAGGGGGGAGTTGGTTGGTGAAGTAGGAGATGGCATGGTGTAATGGGATTAGAAACAGTAAGAGGATAAAGGGGATGTGGAGAGTTTGGAACAGTTAACAGTGCATAGTAAGAGGGTGAATGTTTGATGTGCTAGTATTTATAGGATTTATAATAGTGTGGTTGAGTTTGGTAGTAGGAAGGAGATTAGATGTGAGTCCCGACTTTAAAGGATTGGATGGGAGTGAATGTATTTGATGAGTGTAGATAAGAGCGGGAGGGGAAATAGTAAGGCAGAGATTGGTTGGATGCAAGAAAAATCGGGGAGGGAACAGTGGTCAGAATAAAAGTAGGCATAGTGGGAGGGGTGGGATTTCTGGGTAGGGTAGGGGAGTGGATTGAGCCTGAAGTACGAACAGAACAGGGCAATACCTAAGCAAGAAGAGAATGGAAGAAAACTATCAGTTGAAGGAGGAGTACAGGTAAGTAGTGGAGAGGATAATACAGATTGCAGGGGTTAGAATAAAACAGTTTGTAGTATGAAACTAGATTTACAAGAGGAATACGGTGGAAAGGCCAACCACAGAGAAAAAATTCAGAAGGTTACATACACAGTAAAAAAATAAGTACTTAGGAAAACAATGGAAAATATAAATAGGTATTGAGAAAATACAATAAGGAAAGAGCAACAAGGTGAAGTATAGAGCCACAGACGACTATACTCAGGCAAGCACAATCAAGCAACATTAAAACTACAAGTTAAGGAGGAAAGCTTACAGAACAGGTAAGTCAGAAAAAAACAGAGAGAGCTTTGATTTGGATGAAAGCATGGAAATAAAGTTAAGTTATAGAAGAAATGAGAGCAAAGTGTAAGGGGACTAAGGTAAAGGAAAACTGATAACTTAAATCAAATAGCAGATGTTTAGAGGAAAAAACACAGAGGGGGGGGTACCAGTAGTGTGCTGTCCAGACAACATAGCTACTGTATAAGTTAAAGTAATATAAAAGTAAAACACTAAAACAATCACAATAAATGTGTCTTGAGCTTAAAGGAAAAAAACGGCAGAGATGTAGCTTTGAGCTATGAATGGAACTGCCGATAATGAAACTGCAGGGCTGGTAGTAAAGCTTAGTTGTTTTGAAGGCAGTGTAGAAGATTAAGAATGGCCCAAAAGTGTATTTTATTACAGTAGCTTCATGGTGAGCACACTACAGGAGACGTCTGTATATATATATATATATATATATATATATATATATCCTCACAATATACACACAATTTCTTTAGATTTTCCAGCTTTTGCATCTCAGTCTTGCTAGTTGTCAGTATAAAGGATACTGTAAATCTCTTGCATCTGATAAATAAATGGGAAAAGTTTTTTCTACTTGCATCAAAAACTACATATTCTCTTGTTTGTTTGTGTTTTTCCCTCCTTTCTATCCTAATTCATAGATAATTACTAGGCTAACAACCCAAGGAAGCCTTTTTATCTAGACATGGTTCCCAAAGGTGACAGTCAAATCCTGTACCTAGTGTCTGAAAGAAAAACATCTTAGCCATTATGATACCCACATCCTCAAAAATAGGTTCATAGTTGAATACTAGGCTAATGGCTATAAAGAGCCATTTTAAGTCTACCTAATACCTTAAAGTCAGAATCAAACCTTGTACACTGTGTATATGAGGTAAACACCTTAATTATCATACCATACCCATCCTCTGCATTCTCTTATGAAGAAATCTTCACAAAACATTAATTTCTTTGATTTTAGACTCAGTCTATTCCTTCTGTAACAAAGTTGTATCTATTTTTCTAGTCAAGATGCTAAGTAACATTTAATTAAATTATTATCATGTCTCTTTTTCTTTTTTTTTGTATCTCATTTTTACCAGTGCATTCAGTGACAATAGTTTTTTTTTGTTTTTAAATTCTATTGTATTTTAACATCTCTCCTTGTTTTCCCCATTGGTTTTCACAATGTATAGAAATTGCCATTTTTAAAAACCTACTAAATAAAAAGTCTTTAAACAGCATTTTTCTAACCACCAACCTTAGATATAATGAAGCAAAAAACTCTTCCACACTTTCCCCAGGATTTAATGAAATCCATGTAGGTACCATGTAGAGCCTACATGGAATGTATTCATGTAGTCGGCCCCTCTTGGCAGCTTGCAAACATATTAATGATAGCGCTCTGCAAAGGGAGAGCATAACAACAGAGATATTGAATCGGTGTAGGGAGAAATGTAGAGGCTACCTGTTGTTGTGGATGAGTACAGGGTCAGGCTCCCTGTACTGCTCCCCACTACTGTTGAAATGCTGTGAATTGGGTCAAATGTGTAATACTTTATTTTAATTTTTTTTGTATGTTTGCATGGCGTGGAGTGCAGCAGTGGCAAGCTGTGCTCACATATAGACAGCTGACTCCTGCCAGACATCGAAAAATAGAAACTGGATGTCATTAATTATCATAATTATGTATTTTCCTATTTTAAAGCTTTTTCATTTTTTTAAATTGCGGTTTGCACAGTACAGTGTGGACTGCTGCAGAGCTGAGCAGCGCTCATACATACATAGCTGACAGCTGCTAGATATCTAAAAATAGAAACCGGATATAATTAATTATGTATATCTGGGTCTATTTAAGCTCATGCTTAGCAAAGCTAACAGGTAGCCCAGTAGTATATGTAAAGGTATACTAGTTTTCATAATATCCAAGTAGCTAAATGGGTACAGATACAGACTAATGCTTAGTAGGTCCTGGGTTCGAGTCCATAGCAGTGATAAGATGTCTGTAATTTCATTTATTATATATGTTTAATTTTAAAATCAAATTTATGAAATATGGCACTGCTGGTCTATGCTTAACACACTGCTTAAACATGCTAATGGCTACTTTTGTTTGCACAGTGCTAAGCTCAGCTAAAACCTCAGTTGTGCAAGTGTTTTCACCGCTTAGCTGCGCTTAGCTGGTTTGTGTGATGCTAAGCGATGTGGCACTTTTAAAATTTTGCTCAATGAAGCATGAGGGTAGGAAAACAGCCTATATTATATTAAGTGGGAATTCTGCAACAGCCTTTGGAGTCTGATCAACTGGTGATATGGCAGGCAGTGCTGGTGAAGGTGCAAGCTTTTGGGCGCAGAGATGTGGGGTTCAGGAGTTCAGGGTCTTTGTTGTCTCCTGGTAAAAAAATCATGATGCCAGGCTGCTGCAGGGTGATTTCCAGGGCTTGGAGTGTAAGGCAGAGGCCTGAGACCGATTGGCCAGAGAACTCACCAGTGCTACTGGTATTCCCCCCATACAGGTGAGCAGTGTTGTCACCATTATGATGACCTGAAGAGGAGAAAGAGGGCAACCTTGGACACCTGGGCCCAAGAATTCAGAGCTGGGAATGCCCTACAAATATATATATGTACGTTTTCCACTGTTTTACCAATATGCAAGCTGAATGTCTGCAAAACTGGAATGCATAATGGTGTGATTCTCTCCCAACAGCTGCAGCTGAGAGGGCTCACAATGTCGAGTCCCACGCTGGGTGCCAGGCCAGGTTACACTGTGAGTGTGGTATGTATGGATTTATTATGCTAGCTGTAGTGCAATAAGCAAGAAAGAATAAAGCATTTACTGCAATAAAGTATACACAATAAAAACTGTAGTGTAGTGCAATAAATGGGCAAGTAGAACTGTAGTGTAATAAATGGGCAATTAGAGCTGTAGCACAATAAATGAACAGTAACAACTGTATTGCAATAAACAATAAACAATACCAATAACAGTAAACAAAATGGTGTATAGCAGGATTGTGTTGTCATAACCATTGCAGTAGAGCTGTATGCATTGCTTGTTTATGGTAAGGTTGCTGCAGTCAAGAGTAACAATGTAATAGCTGTAGAATGCTAAACCAATGTATGTATGGATTTATTATGCTAAAGACAATGCGATAAGCAAGAAAGAATAAAGCATTTACTACAATAAAGTATGCACAATAAAAACTGTAGTGCAATAAATGGGCAATTAGAGTTGTAGTGCAATAAATAAGCAATAACAACTGTATTGCAATAATCATTAAGCAATACCAATAACAGTAAGCAGCACTGTGTACAGCAGGATTGTGTTGTCATAACCATTGCAGTAGAGATGTATGCATTGCTTGTCTATGGTAAGGTTGCTGCAGTCAACTGTAACCCTGTAATAGCTGTAGAATGCTAAACCAGTTGCCTGCAAACTGTATTTTTTAACTCATAGTACAGTCCAAGGCTGTCTCCAGACCAATATCAGTCAAATAATGGTCTCTGTTCCTCCTACATCAGGTAATAAAGGTGTATGGGTGAGGTAGCCCATACTGTGGGCAGATATTGTGTGGAATTCACAGACATTTATCATCAATACCAATAAAGTGTTAAGCAGCATTGTTGATTCCTACAGAAATGTATTTTAATGAATACAGTGTGGCTGTATTCCATGCATGTGTGTTTTACTGCCACTGCAGTCAAGTATAGCACTGTAATAGTTCTGGAATGGAAAGTGAATTCAGTCACATAATGCTTTCATTTTTTCCCACTCCAGGAATAAAAGGTATATGGTTGAGGTAGCCCATGTCATGAGCAGATATGATTGCGCTAACATTTCACAGACAATTATCAGCAATACCATTAAAGTGTTTAGCAGCATTGCTGATTTCTAAATACATCTGTATGCATATTCCCAGAATGTCTGTATTTCTTGCATGTTTGCACTAAGCTGTCACAGTCAATGTTACATTTTTTGCAAATGTCCCCTGCAGTCACAGCTATTGGGTTCTATTCCCATGCCTACCAAGGCATGACATATGTCTAGTTTATGTACTGTACACAAACATGCCTCTCTAGTGTCATGATTTCATGTAATGTAATTAAATCTGCCTAATCCATCTGTCATAGGATTACCAGAAAAATGATTTCCTGGAATTCAATGTATTACCAAATACACTTACAGAACACCTTAGTAGTTATAGAAGTCCACATTATGTGAATGTGTTCTGTGCAGTTGTGTACCTGCATTTGTTATTGCTCAGCCCATACTGACCCATGCTAACAGCTTGAAAGATATGTACATGCTACATCAGCTATAGCAGAATTGTAATCACTGTACTCAAAACTGACACTGCACGCCTGTAGAGTATTAATTATCAGTGTTTTCAGGGATATAGTCTGCATTCGCTCCCACACAGCAGCTAGCAAGTATGGCTGATGCAAACGGCCAGACATATATAGAAAGTAACAAAAAGGCCAGCACCACAAGGACGCAAGTGGTTTACCACAATTTATTTTCCATCACAATTCAAATTCAGACTAGTTTCGGCATCTAGCCAAAACTTAAATAAAATTGGGCAACTGTCCCCCCCCCCCAAAAAATAGCGTCCAATAAATAGCTCTCCATTTTGCACACGTGTCCACTGGGCACATGTAATTTGGCCCAATTGTCTTGACAATGCAATTATGTTGTCCCCCCCTTCTCTCTGAGGTTGAGAGTTCAAAGTCATGTACAAATTATATCAAAGTGCTCAGTTGTTGCTGTACAAGAAATGGATAGCTGTGCTTCTTTCCTACACCCTTCCTGCACATCCCTACCCACCTTTCACTATGTTTTCCCCCTACCTATACCCCATTTCACCACTTTCCTATATCCCCATTTTTCTTTACGTTTTTTTAGTCCACTCAGCTAAATAGAGCTATAATGACTATATGTGTTTTTAAACTTGTCATACACACTTACAAAATAAACACCTGTCCCATATTTTGAACCCAAGACCATTGCACCTGCAGACCACTGCAGTAACCTGCCACACCACACATCTCTTAATTAAAACATGTGGTTTAAACAAAACATATTAATTGTCTGTTACAGTCATTAAGCGTGTTTCAGCGGAGTTGCACACCATGCCATGCCGGGCAAACTTGATTAAAAAGTAATGGAAAAAAACATGGACAAAATTGAAGTGTATTTTGGACTCTGGCACAGTAGTATACCACTAGAAAGCCAAAGATATAATAATGGATATAAGTTAGGCCTGTGATAGCAGGTACATGTGGCATCTATATTAAAATCCCAAAGAGGTGTTATATCAAATGCCTCCAGTGACACATAAAGTCTGAAAATAGCAAATGCTCAGGCCAGCAATTTTTTCCCAGGAAAAAAAATTGCTTGGCCTGAGCTGTAGCATTGTTCTTTACCCCAATGTAGTGCGATCTCAAAGTTGGTATATTTAGTTAGGGGGGTGTGGAGGCACAGCCCCCCACATTAGAGGGTGTGAGGGGGTGAAGCCCCCCACTTAGTTATGTTTTAAATAGTATGTGTGTGTGTTTGGTACTAGTGATTTCTTTCCCAGAGAAAGAAATCGCTGTTTTGACTGTTCGTGGTTTAGTGTGTTCTGTCTTTATGTGTTGGTGAAGAGGCATTCGATGTAATGCCTCATCACAATTTTAATATAGACCCGTAAGTGTGCCCTTCATCAGCAACATGTAGAAAGGCACCTGCTAAGGCATCAATGGCAAAATACATGTTTAACTGGGTTCCTGGTGCACACATACATCCATATAAAGACATGCACATACTGATGGATGTTAAAAATGTATGTCACAGTCTGTATGTGTGCACATATATCTTGCAAATACACCTACTGTAACAGTGATTCAGTAGTTCAGTCTGTTACTTGCCTTATAAACAGTACATTTTGCCACACACAGTCCTGGGTTCAAGTCTAGCAGTGTGTAAAAGTGAATGTACGGTATTGTGAAGGCAACAATTAATGACTGAGTCATGCACTCTTTATCCACACAATGCATTTCAAATGACATGTCTGCTTTTCACTGATGGAAGTCACAGGCCTGCAGGTAGGAGCACACTTCACATATACCTACAGCAAAACTATATGTGGATAAAGTGTCACGTCATGCATTAATATGCATTCACAGAGAATGTCAATGCAGATACTGCAAATGAGGGACACTAATATCACAGTGTACCACACAATCCTTCCAAAGTCACTGTGCAGATTATCAGAGCTGCACAGCTAACATACACATTGGAAGTCCCTACTTGTAGCAAGGCCTGCCCTCATGCACACTGCAAATTACTACCAGACTGTAACACCTGTCCTGGCAGTTGCCCAAATGGTGGACATATTCTTATATTCATACCCCATCTCAGTCAAGGACACACCAAACATGTTGCCTAGTACTCTGTTAGTGATACCATTAACCAGCATACTCACCTCAAACACATGCCTTAATTGGAGTGGAAGGGGTAGCCTCACTCTGGCACTGACTCTACAAAAAGGCTGACACAGTTCCCACAGTTCCTCTTACAGCTTGTTGTCCTCCAAGTGGACACACTCTTTGCCTATGTCTATTACCCGCAGCAGCAGCTGCAGCCTGTAGCATGCACAACTTTATGTGAAGGTTTCTGCTACAGACCTACCCTTTGCGATGATGTAGTCTCCTCACCCCAGAAATGTCCAACAAAACATATCAGAAATTGGCCCTAATCTACATGAAGGCCTTATATGTTGTACAGTAGTTACATGTCATTGGCTGATGATAGTGCAAATCAGCTGTGTTGGCTGCAATTAGCATTTCAGACCCACAGATTGGTTTGAAGACAATCACCTGCTGATGAGAACCATGTTTAAAAGGCAAGCAGCTGGCTATGGGGAACCATTCTGTATGAGACTTTCCTCACACAGAGCACTCCTTTGTGAAAACTACACAATCACCACATATCAACAGAGGGGTACTGCACTCCATCAGGTATGCAACTAATTTTGTGTACAACAGGATGCAGATGGGTGAATAGACTTGTGGGGAACAGGGATAACAGCATTAAGCCTGTCTTATACCTGTGATAATGACATGTCATTAATCTCCTGCTGTCTTACACCTACACAGGACATACACTACATCAAGGGTGCATTGTCATTTCTCATTGTGACACACTGGTCTCATTGGACTGTCCATTTATAGTGGTTGTAACAGCACACTTCTATTTGTGTGGCACTGTTCTTATGATATATTATCATGGGGTTGCCCATAGGGGACACCCCACAGTAAACGTGAGTGTTGGGTGTATGATCATACAGCAGTATTTGTCATGGCACACACGGGAATACCTGACTATTGCTACAATCTCACTTGTATCCACACACGTAGTATGTTTGCAAACTGTGGAGTATGACATGTGTGACCAAGCAGTGGATAGTGCCAGCCATTTTGTCCTTGTTGTATCTCTACATAGTGCACTTCCACGTTTGTGAGCCTGTAATGTGTTCCTCTTTTGTTGTCTTTCAGGAATCATGTACTCTAGATACCATGGACCCTTCTCTGATGCAGAAAATTAAATTATACTGGAATGACTAAGGCAACAACATCACATCCTACTGTCCAGGGGGAGGCAAAACAGGGAAACAGCAGGCTGCATTGTGGGCAGGCCTTGTCCATGATGTGAATGGCATGGGAAATCAGGGAGGGACATATGAGCAGGTTTGACACCGTGCAACTGACGTGATCAGTGCTGCATGACGAAGTTCAGCAGATGTAGCCAGGGATCGTGCCTTCACTGGTGGAGAGCCTACAGTGGAACAACCACTCTTGGCCATTTAGGAATTCCTGGTGAACCTAGGCACACATGACAGCTCTCTTGAATCCATCACATCATACATCATGGAGGTGGGTACCACAGTTTATCAGCAGAAGACCATGCAGGTAGGCTTACTGTTACCAGCACTGTAATACTGTAGCAGTCAGCATGTCAGGCTATACATACTTTTAAGTGGGTGTCAGGTCTTTGTTCTTTGGGGGTGGAGGGTTTAACCTCAGTTGTACTCTCATACTCAGAATGTTACCAATACAACAAGTAACACAGTAGCTACTGTAAATGTAAGATATATGGACATATTACCTTGTTGTGCTGCAACATGTGTTGGTACTGACATTACCTCACCCTCAACTTTTCACAGATCCATCAGGTATTGGCAAAGACCATGGTCCTGTTCCCGGTAAGCATGACCCTGTTTTGTTAGGGAACATTTATATTCTATTAAAGTTAAGGGCCAGAGTAATGTCCTATTTAAACATACTTTTGAGTATAAACAGAGTAGAATGTTGTTATTATCCAGTCTGGAACAGGTACCTAAGGATCTTGGGTGGGGGGGGTAATCACAGGAGTGTATTTGAACAAAATTAAATACTTTGGCAGTGACAGTTAAGAGCAGTTAAGCCTCCTGGTTGAAATTAGGTAATTACTCTAAAATGCCTTTTAAAAAACAAAAGGTTGAAAGGAAAATAAATTAGGCAGGGAAACCTGTATTTCAATATACTTGTTAAGAGAGGTGTACTGGGTTTTTATCTGTTGTTTTTTATCAAGTATAGTTTCATACTGATTAATTAAAAGGTAAATTTTACTGGTCAAGATTTACTTGAAGTGATTGTTATAAAGGTCTTGAGTTGAGTGTGTATGTTGTTCTGTGGAAGTCTTTTTTGGACAAATGTGGAGAAGAAAAATGTTTGGCAACTAATCCAGTTGTAGGTCTTTGTTATTATGAGTATTGGTGGATTTTTCATACACAGTAGTGCAGGTATTCATGTACTGCTTTTTTTCTTTCTTATCACAGGTGACTGGGGGGTTGGTGTCTGTCCCCTACACAACCTGATGTCATTGTCTCTTTGGAGTCTGATGATTATGGTGGCCACTGAGAGGCACAGATGGGGATGTTGGGGGTTGAATCTGCCTCAGAGGTAGACATACCTTTTCTGCCTCCATTGTCATAATACACAGTCAGTATGCCCACACATACCCAGTCCCTGAAGGCCACAGATATTGGACAGTCAGAGGGTGGGGACATTGAACAGGAAAGTGTGGCAACTATGGCTACAGTGAGTGTAGATATTGGCCATAGCCAGAGAGCTGGTGAGGTCCCACACAGGTGGATTGACAAGGGTGCTTGTAGGAGACCTGCTGTCTGTCCACCACCTGTTGCAGATGTCACATTACAGGTCACTCAAATGCATGTTTTGGACCATTATGGAGGCACAGGCATGTTCTGAATGGAATACCAGATGTATACTTAGTGTTATGGATGCAGCACAGTCTGACATCTGTGACTGCCTCCACCACGTTGGGGATACTCTAGATCAGTTGACTGATGCAGTGGACAGAAGGTGCACTGAGACAGTCTCTGTCTTGGACTACACATTGTCTGTCTGGAACATGTTTTTGGAGTTGAGTATCGGTCTCATAAATTTAGGTCAGCAACTCCATCTGCTGAGAGTCCACATGACCGTGCACAGTCACGCTCCTGTAGAGGTAGTACATCCAATGCTACAGAGGGGAGTGTGCTGTTCACATCATGACATGGCAGGCCATGGACTCATGGTCCTGGGCGTTCAAATAGGGGACATGGTCCCAGCAGACAGCAGTCACCATCAGGTACTAGCATCGCTTCTGAGCTTGGGCATGGAGGTGCCAGTGCAACTCCTGGCAGAGCCAGTTCCTGTGTTTGAGGCCAAAGATGGTGAACAGTCAACTCTACCATGTACGGCCCAAAGCTGTCCAACACATACATGTGTAGGGCTAGTAATGAGCTTGTCTGTGTACATGCTCATACTCACACACCACTGTCAAATGCAGGTCACCTACAGACACACACAGCACCTTTCCATGGTCCATCTTACCTGCTTCCCTTCCTGACTAGCACACATGCTGCCAACCTTTTGGGTCAGCCTAGGCCTCATGCACCCACACACAATACTCTGTGGAAGTGATGATACTTGTGCCACATCTCTGTCATCCTCACCATCAATGCAGGGAAATGAAGCTATGGGTCTGATGCACAGGGTGACTATATCACTTAACATGTAATTGTGTAATGCAGTGTTGTTTTACCATGCCACATGTACTGGTTGATGACAGATACTGTATGCTAGCATTTGTCACGAGTACGCTACATACATTTGTGTACTTTATGTTGTATGATGTTGTAATGGCTGTATAGTTATGCAATGACAGGTGTGTCACTGACGTGTTTATGTTTCTCTTTCAGGAGTCTGTTGGGATAACCTATGGATACACAGTGGCAATAAAGCAGCACAGGATGGCATTTCAGCACAGCACAAAAATGTTTTCAGCAAGGTAGAGCAGTATAAGTGCATGGCTCCATAGGTTCATATGTGTATAACAGGCTAACAAAGACAATGGCGACATTCAGCCTACTTTTGCATCCCTAATCTGTGAACAGGTTTGCTACCCTTGATAAGTATCACTAGGGTTTTGGGAGCACACACATCTACAAGCTGTCCTTATGGAGATGACCCATCTATAAATATCCTGTGTCTGGTACAGACAGTTGCCTGACACCAGTTATGATTGCCATGTTCTGCATCCCATTTTGTAAACTGCATATGCTGTGTCACAGAAGATGTGTGCCTCACATGCATGGGGGGAGCTGTTTCATGTAGGGTGTACTGCCTGTTTTACATACCTGTCTCTCCAGCATGTACTATGTATACCACAGTGATATTGTAGGTGTGTAGAACAGGTGAGACATGTGTTAGTCCTGTCAGGGATATGGAGGAGGTACACAGTGGGATCCAACACCTCCCTGTATGGAGCCATACACATCATTTACAAAGCATGTAGGAGACAGACTACACATGCACAGTTGTGACATGGACTCCATAGGACAGGTTATCTACACTGTGTATTGGTGTACCATGAAACCTGTGTGGCTGATACAGGTGTACAATAGACTATGTAGTGACATAGCAAGGGTGCCATTGCACACAATGATAGTTGTGATGACTGCCACATTCAGTATAGCAGTGACAGTCTGGGATGTATATCCCAAACCTGTCAGTATAGGTTGTGCAACAATGGATGCATCCCCACATCTTACTGACCAGTGAGAGTCAAAGGCTACATTACTCTCTGTGTCCATAACTCCATGTGTAATGGCACAACTGTGTGCAGTGTGCGGACATTACACTATTTTGCAGGGGTGGATGATTTCTCACAGGATAGTATTGTGCAGTCACTGGCAGTTAGTCTTTGTCAGTGGCTCACAGTATAATTGACTGTGTCTTAGGCCATCCTGGATAACTGTTGGTTCTGTGTGAAATTCTGTGACAGCTCCCAATATGCAATCGCCTACTAATGTAATCAGTCAGAGGTCATTGACAGCAGCTGTGACTGCAGAGAGGGAATAGGCAGACGGGGTCCGGCAATAATGGAGGATGGTGAACTCCACTGGTGACTGGCGTCATTGCGGCATAGGTCTTCCAATGCTATCTTCCCAGAGAATGACTGTCTGATAATTACCTATCCACCAGCTGATATAACACTCTGTACATGAGGGACACAGCTTCCAGTAAGGCCTGCTGACATAATATTGTCATATACCTTGTCAGGCGGTGGTTGGTGGAGTGAGACATATGTCCAACATTCATTGCATAGTGTAACAGTCAATGGGCTCCGCTGGTTACAGTCGGTAGGCATGATCTAGCCTTGAGCAAAATTAACAGTGTTTGGTCCAGTCTCAGTAGGTTTATGACAGTGTCCATGCTCGTATCCATGCTAACTCCTATCATGGCATTTCAAGTGAAATGACTCAGAGATCTGGGGACACCGCTTAGCACTACATGCTAGTTGGCCTCTGTGCAAGTAAGTATTGCAGTTACTTCCAGCATATAGCAAGAAGAGAGTCATGCAAGGTGTTTATACAGAGCACAAACAAACATGTTAGGGAAGTGTAATATGTACACACTGTGTTGCTTAATCATGTTGCAGCTCACTTGCCCAAAGTGATAATAGCAAAAAATCAAGTGACTGGATAAAAGTTTGGCTCCTAGTGCATATATATAACAATAAAAATAATAAACACGGTGCCGAGCCAACATGGCTGTATATAAAACACACTTTATTGCAACAAAAACAAAGTAAGCACTTTTGCAATATTCAAATCACTTTTTCAGACTACTGCATTGTTAAGAATCAAGTAATTTAAAAACATGGTCCACCAATCAATTTACTTGCATTCTACTTCATCCAATGACTAGTCTATATTCATTCAACACACTGAAGAAGCACTATGTTAGACGTCATGAATATATTATACATCTAAAAAGTATATACATATATCAAAAATCTCTAAAAATATCTAAAATACAGCAGAAATAAAATAACATATATCTTTCATACATTCATATCAATTCTTTAAAATAGTGCAGTAATATTAATGTCTAAGTGGTCGTGCTCTCAGGAACGGTTTCAGCGATATAACTTCATTAATGCCAGGTGGCTTATTTGCATTGAAGTAGAAAATCCACTTCTGCTCCGCTGTAACTGTTTTATTTCTGATGTCTTCACCCATTATTCCTTCCTTTATTATTTCTAGCACGAAAATTTTGAAAATATGTTCTGGCCCTTCCTTATATACATGTTGTGCTAGGGCATTAGTGTTCTGAAATATCTTCTTTTAGAGAACGATTTATTTTTCCTATATAAAAAAAACTTAACAAATCTGACAGAAGCTAAAATATATTATATTTCTGGTTTTACAATCTGCATAAAAAAATCAAAATCTATCCTAAATTTCAGCAATGGATGTGTAAAGCAAGCTCCTATATATACATATTTACATGCCATGCAATCTCTTCATGTATATGTTCCTACTCTACATGACTCATTTATTTTACTATGTCCCTGTGGTTTATGGCATAAGTGTCTTTTTAAAGACTTATTGTTCTTGAATGAAAAATGTGGTACTTCATCAATAACTCCTTTCAGTTCTTCAATTGCTGTTAAACTATTCCAGTTTTTCTTAATAATATCACAGAACATGTTTATATTGCTGAAATATGAGAGCAATATTCTAATAATCTTATCCACATTTGACCTTTCTTGTTCTACATTATGTATAACTTGTTCAGTAAAGTAGGATCTACCTTTGTCATGTCTATCCTTCTGTGTATTCTTAATACAAATATCTATCTCTTCTTCTGAATATCCTCTACACAAAAATTCTTCTTTTAAAGATTTAATTGCTTCATTAAGTTGTATTTCATTGTTATGCAACCTCATGATTCTAAGGAACTGCCCTTTCATAACGTTTCTCATAATGTATTGGGTGCATACTATTTTTATGCAATAGACAATTTTTCCTAATAGGTTTTGTGTACAAACTAGTCTGTATGCTCCCTAGGTCAGACTTTTTAACAATCACATCCAGAAAATCTATTTGTTCAAAAGACTACTTATAAGTAAATCTCAAGAACGATGTTGTAGTATGTAGGTTTTCAATACATTTATCTAATGGTTACAGTGAACCTTCCCATAATAAAAACATGTCATCTACAAATCATGTATACTACACTATATATTTACTGAACTCATTCCCTAGAAGTACCTGGGTAGTTTCCCATTGTACTAAAGCTAAGTTGGCGTAGCTATTGGCACATGCTGTGCCCATAGCTACGCCACCTTTCTGGAGAAAGAACTCTTCTCCAAAAACAAAAACATTATTTTCTAGAATTATTTCTAATAAGGTGCAAATCAAATTTACTTTGTTGTTAGTAAATATATGTTGCATATTTAGAAATTCCCTTATGTTTTCAATCCACCATTCATTGGGAATTACTGTAAAAAGGGATTCTATATCGAGAGTTACTAAATAGTATTCACTTGTTAATGCTGAAGCTTTAACATATACCCCGGGATTCAGGAAGCCATTTTTTCCATGCAGGAACAGTGTAGGAGCTCTTGCATGGAAAATGGTCACCGAGCAATTCAGTATAGTACCGTTTTCATGTGCACAAGTGGCCCTACACTGTTCCAGCACAGAAAACTGGCAAATATGCAAATCACCTCATTTGTGAAAACCATGTAAATGAGGTGATTTAGAGATTCACCAAGCTGCCAGGTCTTCATGCTAGAAAAGTGTCAGTGCAGAAATGTATTCAGAAAATAACTGAGTACGTTTCTATAATTGACAAAACGGAGGCATGACAGCTTGTGAAAAAGCATGTATTATGTACATTAGACATGCCAATGGCCAAATATAAGGCAATTGGCATTAAAAGTGACTAATTATTATGAAAATTAAACTTTTTTTGGCTGATCTCAGCCATTTAAGCATAGGGCAGTGGCGTGCAAATGGGATCAGACCGAAAATAAACAAAAGATGGGACAACTCAATTTTGAGTTAAATCTGCATTTTGCCATTATAGTCAATGGCATGCAGAATGTAAACAATACCATGGAGCACTGGTTACCAAGGGGAAAGGATCCATTTTACTGCAGTAACTAATGACCTACACACTGGGGTATGCAAATGAGGGGAGTTGTACTGAATCACATATTTCTTCAAAGTGTCAGCTTGTACCTAACCATGTAGGTGCAGCAATACAACAGTGCAAGTCTAAGAGCTGAATGACTTCATAAGGGTGTGTGTCATGCCTGCTGAATGTTCATTGGAGCTCTGTGGCCCGTGTTTGCCCTTAGCTAAGCACAGCTAAGGAAGGGGGTGTGTCAGATGTGCCTGAGCACTGTGTACATAGCCTAAACGGGTTTTATACCGGGTTTCAAACATAAAAAAAAAGAAACAGGAAATGGCAGCACTGTTTACATTTCAGCACTGGGTATGTGGGGCATGCCTCGGGCTTAAATAGGGAGGAACTGGGAAGGGGAAACAGCAGTAGGAAGGCAATCAAAGAGAACTAGCATAGTTGGCAGGTGGAATGTATCAGAATCAGCCAACTACACATGCAGCAGCCCAGTACACTACTATAAACTATGCAAACACCTTTCAGACTAGTTTTTGGGAAAACAGCAGTAGGAAGGCAATCAAGGAGAACTAGCATAGCTGGCAGATGGAATGTATCAGAATCAGCCAATTAACCATGCAGCAGCCCAGCACACTACTATAAACTATGGAAACACCTTTCAGAATTTTTTTTTCCCACAAACTCTACACCACCGGTGTATACAGATGGGGGATTTTTAACTGGCAAAACTAACTAAAAATATTAGAGGCTGCTGCTGCTTTACTCCATCAATATGCGCTAGAGACTGAGGGTGGTGAGGAGGAGAATGTTGACAACTGACCCACAGTGACAAGGAGGAGAAGAGTGTACAAAGCCAGGGTAACCTACCAGGGCCTACATGAGCTGGAGATAGTGGAGTGCTATAGGGTGGACAGGGACATTCTACAGCCAATCATTCAGCTGTGCCAGCCACGCCTCATGCACAGAACTAACAGAGGGGAACCCATCCCAGTGGATACCAAGGTATGTGCAGGCTAAAGAATACTAGCCACAGGTACCTTCCAAAGACCAACTGGGGATATCATGGGGGTCTCACAGGCATCAGCATCCAGGGTACTCCACCAGTTCCTGGATGCCATGACACCACATGCCAATGAGCACATATATTTCCCCACCACCTGTGAGGCATTGACCAGAAGTATGCTTCTCTTCCACCATATAGCAGAATACCCTGAGGTAGTCAGTGCTATAGACTGCATGCACACCCACATCAAAACACCACCCGGTGAGCAGGGTAGGGTCTGCATAAACTGCTAGGGTTCCCCCTCCATCAACTGCCAGGTCATGTGTGATGTCCAGGGCATTATCATGAACATGTGTGCTGGCAGCCCTGGACGCTGTCATGACTCCCACATCTGGCATTGCTCACAGCTGTATTAGGGGTTTGCCAGGGAGGACATCCCATATGGCCATCTAGTGAGGGATGCTGGCTATGCACTGGAGCCGTGGCTGATGAGACCCATCAGAAATGCACACTCACCTGAACAAGAACACCATAATGAGGCACACACACAAACCAGGATCATTGTTAGCAGTTGTACATACTCAGTGTCCAGATGTCAATATCTGTCACCATCAGAAAGCTGGACACCCCATGAATTGGGGCCCATACATAGAAATAGTACACAGGTGGAAGCAACCTACACATAGTGCATATAAAATAACTGTCAACTGCACACAGCTTTGGAATTATACATAGAGGTTAGCGTCGCATTAGTTGTCCCTCTAGTATGGAATACTGGTAGTCTGGCCAATCACTGGCAGACCACAAAAGGAACAGTTATAACGTAATGACAGGCTGCCCATGTCCACACACATGCCAGCATAAGGGGAATGTCTGAGGTATATGTGTGAGTCAGGTGCTAGTAGCTTCCATATCACACATGCACCCAGCTCACCCCACCATCAGCCACAGGTTTCTCACAGGTCATATCCTTGCTGTAAGAATGAGTACAGAATGAACCCATCTCTGTATGGGAATACATACATGATGCTGCATGCTGAATAGGTGTCCCATGCAGATATGTCCCTAGCTGTAAGCATAAAACTGACCACATCCAGACACGTGGATCAGTATGAGCAGGAAGGATTGACAGGAACACCTCAGCCACTTACCACTGTCACCCCAGGGTAATCCACTGGCTTGCACCCTGGGAATGTATGAGTGACAAAATGCACTGGCCTGCTACAGATGGCCTGCAGCACTCTCAAGTGGCCTACAGTCCTCTGGCAAAGGCCTATGCCTCACCCATAGTGCCAATGTATGGAATGTCAGAGGCTCCTAACACAGTAAATAGAAAACAAATGCAAGGCCATGTCAACAAATGCCCGTAGCATGCTTCCCCGTGTCCTACTGCAAGAACTGTGGACCAGGCCATAAATATTACTGGGATAAAGGGCCAACTATAGGGATACCTCTGAGATATTGCTTTCATAATGTTAGGAAGAGGAGAGAATAACAGATGGGGGGGGTGTAGAAGCATGGATGTCATGGAGTGTGTGAAGTCTGAAACTCTAATGTCCACCCTGACTGCAAACCCATGAATGAATATCCACAAAACTTGTAAACCGCAATGTGAATGTAAACTGACCAGATATATGAGTCCTGCCTCTGGATAACCTGAGTGTATCTGTACAGCTGAAAGGTATGGCCCCAGCAGGATATCAGGATATGGCCATTCCATTAAGTTGAGAAAAGCACAAGAAGGGGATCCCCATCCAGCATACTACCAAGGTGCTGGACCATTTATACAGAACAAGCAGTCTATTGTCTGTAGCTACCCCTCCACAATGGCAGGAGTGTGCCAGAATGTGTAGTCTATATGGCTCAGAATATTGGTCTCAGCTTCATTCATCTTGTATTTTCCTGGTAAATAACTGTGAGCAGTGAATGATAACTGTCATTAGTTGATGACATGATACATCACAGTGTAAAACAACACATATGTCAGAAAATCTATGCTACAAGCAACCATGTAACACAAGCAGCACAGACAGCAATAGTTACAGTATCCTCCATATGTTACGCCCATTGTGTCTCCATATTGGCAACCTATCTATAGATATCCTGCAGAAACAGGTTGCTAGATGTAGCTGTAGCACACAAAAACCTGAAATGGAATCCAACTCTCCATGGGATGGATGCACTCAGTATAGAAAGTCATACTGGGCATGCTCCAAATGAAGCCCATGTCTGACAACACAGTGAACTACAGATATCTGTTATTCGCAGATGTCTGTGCACATACACCAAATTTTACACCATTGATACTACACACACACACACACACACACACACACACACACACACACACACACACACACACACACACACACACACACACACACACACACACACATACACACACTGGATAGGAATACTCACCCATATCTAAGGCCAACATAATATAATATGTCAAACATACACACACAGAGGTGTGGGGAAGAGAGAGACAGACAGCAACAGAGAGAATCCCATTATGAGGCCTTTCCCACCCAGTACACATCCCAGTGGCCTATACCACATGATGTGCTGATGTCATTCACTGTATAACTTTCGTTGGTTAGCCCTCAGCCCTATAGTCTCAGTGGTGCTTGTGATAACTGTATAACACTATAGTACAAATATGTATCCATGTAGCAGTTGTTATCTCAGTCCTGTTAACTGTAAAGTTGTGTGTGAGTGTGTGTGTGTGTGTGTGTGTGTTTCTAGATGAATGTGTTTGAGGCCATTCACACTCATTACACTTCCCATTGCCCTACTTTAGCACTCCTGCTGATGTCAGTCACCATGAAATATAAGTTCCATGGCGTTTGTGATAACTGTGTAATACTATAGTGTAGCAAACTAGTTAGATAGGGGTTCTAATCCCTGTCCTGGCAAGTGTGAAAATGTGTGGGTTTTTGTGAGAGACTGTGTGTATCTTTGGAGAGATATGGTTTTGAGGCCATTCACACTCATTACACTTCCCTTATCCCTCCTTTAGCACTACTGCTGATGGCACTCACCTTCAAAGATACCTTTGGACAGCTCTTCAACATGTAAGCTCTGTGGTGCTTGGGATAACTGCATAATACTATAGTGTAGCAAACTAGTTAGGTAGGAGTTCTAATTCCGGTCCTGGTAACTGTGAAAATGTCTGTGTTTGTGTAAGAGTATGTGTGTCTTTGTAAAGACCTGATTTTGTGGCCATTCACACTCACTACACTTCCCTTACCCCTCCTTTAGCACTGCTGCTGATGTCACTCACCTTAGAGGTATGTCTGGACACTGTTCTATCTATCAGCTCTGTGGAGCATGTGATAAATGCATAACAATGTAGTAACAGTAACTAAATAGGTAGGGTTTTGAATCTCAGTCCTGGCAAGTGTTTGTTTGTGTGTGTGTATATATGTGTATATATATATATATATATATATATATATATATATATATATATATATATATATATATATATATGTGTGTGTGTGTGTGTGTGTGTGTGTGTGTGTGTGTGTGTGTGTGTGTGTGTTCGTACCTGGATTTTGGCCCCATTTACACCCAGTACAGTTCTCAGTGCCTGACGTTAGCAATTCTGCAGATATCATTCACCTTAGAAGTACCTGTTGGCAACCCTAAACCATGTGAGGTCAGTGGTGTGTGTGGTAAATGCGTAACATAAAGATCTGAAAAAGTAGATAGACAGAGGTTCGAACCTCACTCCTGGCCATATTTCTCAACCAATCAGGGGCACTTTTAAAATATTAATGCTATTAATTTGAGACATTAACAGAATCAGAGCATATGAATTAATATACATTTTCTGAAGTAAAAGAAGTCTATAACTCTCAATTATTGTCATGATTCATTAAATGCAATTCACCACCTTTCCTCCTAAAGTCACTAGCTTTAGAAGGGATTAAGAGGGACAGAGCTAAAATTTGAGTCAAAATCAGGGATGTCCCTGAAAATCAGGGACAGTTGAGAGGTAGTCCTGACAAATGTAAATGTGTGTGTAGGGTAAAATATTTTATGAAATCTCACCCACTACATTAACCAATGCCAGTGTTTACAGGACCTGGTGATGTTCCTCATCTTAGAAGTATCTTGGGACAACATCCATCCTATAAGGTCTGTGGTGCATGCGATAAATGCCCAAGACTGTAGTAGCAATACATAGATAGGTAGGGGTTTGAAACTCAGTACTTCCAAGTGTATGTATGTCTGTGTCTCTGTCTCTCATCAGTATCCTGTGCGGAGGTGGGTGTTGGTGTGATTGTGTAATAACAGGATCCATTGGGGGTGGGTTTTGATAATTATTATATTGAGGACCTGGTATATATCCCAGTCTTTACATTACAAGGTCAATGGTTGTCAAACATCACAGAGGTTAGTGTAGACAATCCACAGCCCTAGATGTGTAGTGCTATGTGAAATGACTATGTGACAGTATGTGTAATAACAGGATCCATTGGGGGGTGGGTTTTGATTATTATTATATTGAGGACCTGGTATATATCCCAGTCTTTACATTACAAGGTCAATGGTTGTCAAACACCACAGAGGTTAGTGTAGACAATCCACAGCCCTAGATGTGTAGTGCTATGTGAAATGACTATGTGACAGTATGGATTAGTTTCGATCCCTCATAAAATCATCAAAGGCCAGCTTTGAAAGAAAAATTGCCCTAGACACTAAAGATAATCACAAGGCCTTCTTTAGTTATGTCAGGAACATGGGTGGAAACTCCCAGATATGCTCTGAATTATTGCATAACGGTACAAAATATACCGAACCTACAGACATAGCCAACATCCTGGCAGACAGATTCAGCGCAAACTCCCCCCCCCAAAGGAGCAAATGCCTATCCCAACTGAATGTAACCTTCCTGACATCACAGATGCACAGGTGAAAGCTGCCCTCTCCAAAGCAAAAAACACAGCATCTATGGGACCGGACGGTGTCCCAGGCTGTGTCTTACATGAGCTCCAAGAAGAAATGAAACCTCACATTAAGTCACTGTTCAAACTTAGCCTTACTACAGGATATGTGCCCAAAGAATGGCGTACAGCTACAGTGGTCCCACTCCACAAAGGTGGTGCCACAATGGACCACGGAAACTATCGCCCCATAAGCCTGACTAGTCTGGTCTGTAAAGCTATGAAGCGTATTATCATGGAACTCATAAACAAAGACATTGGGAGCCTCCAGACACTGGACCCTACCAAATTCGGCTTTGTTAAGGGCAGATCTTGCCTCTTAAACCTAGTTGATTTCTTTGAAACAGTTACCAAAGCCATTAATGAGGGCAAGGTAGTCCATATAGCCTACCTGGACCTCGCAAAAGCCTTCGACACAATACCCCACTCAGGCATCATAAATAAACTTACCAGCTTAAATATCAACCCCTATATCACAAGATGGGTTGCAAACTGGCTCAGAGATAGAACCCACATGGTCAGAATCACAGGTGCCATGTCCGAATCCAAACCAGTTACAAGTGGCGTCCCACAGGGCTCAGTTCTGGTACCTCTCTTGTTCGGTATATACTTCTCTAAGGTTCAGGCTAACACGGGGGGATTATGGCTGACAAAGTTCGCAGATGACTGCAAACTGGGGGCCATAATCAAATCTCCAGCTGATACAAGCATCCTCCAAAAGGGTTTCACAGAGATGGATGCTTAGTGCCAGAGCCACAGCCTCAAGCTAAATGTTAAAAATTGCATAGTCATCCCCTTTGGGAAAAACAAGGTGCCCACAAATTACCACATAAGTGGTAATCCATTAACGGAAGAAGTAATTAGAGATTTGGGGACCAAAGTAGATAGTAATCTCTCCTTTGATAATCACGTTGCCAAAGTGGTTAGCCCACCTTATCACGAAAGGGTTCGCATCTAGATCAAGAGAGGTCATTGTGCCCCTCTACTCGTCACTCATCAGGCCCATAATTGAATACAATGCCCCTTTTGGGATGTACCTTACCCGACACCTGCAGCAACTGGAGAGACCCCAAAAGTACCTCACCAAGAGGATCATGGGCTACAAACAGATGTCCTATGCAGCCCGACTAAAGAAACTCCAGCTCTACTCAGTTGCTTACCGCCTACTCAGAGGCGATCTATGGCTGATGTACAAAGCCATGTCAAACCCAGAATTAATGGACATGCTCCACCTCAAAAAATCCAAGTCCCTTAGAGCTACACGCTCCAGGGACCTAAACCTCAGCCCAAAAATAAATAGGACATGCTGGAGGGACAGATTAATTTCCCAGAGGCTCCCCTCACTCTGGAATAGAATCCCAATTCATGTTAGACATCGCCCCTCACTGACCCTCTTCAAGCAAAATCTGGACGCGTGGATGGGAAATCGCAAATTCACCCCTGGGATCTCTTCTGTGTCCTTGCTAGACAGAGGCACAGTAAACTAATCTTAAAAGGGTACCTTCTGTGACCTAATTTACAGAGGCACAGTAGGCTAATCTAATAGGGAGGCAGGAGCCAAATACACTCTGACTAGGCTTATAAATGCCCTAGGGCAGATAGCCTAGTATCTACCTATGAACCTATGAACCTATATAGGCAACCCTTCTAATACTCAGAGACCACTCTCCACCCAGGAATCATACACAAACACACTTGGCTAGGCAGCAACCACTATATCAGTAGTTCCCCTGCAAACTGCCTCACAGATAGTACCCACAGTGGATTGCAGTGAAATCCATGTCAAACCGATAACCAGGCATGACAGGTGTCACACATGGTATGGATCCATGCCCTCTCATGTTTGGAATCTACCCTTCTGAGGTGCAGGAGAACACAAAGGCACCCTGGCTGATAATGTGTGCATACAACAGTAAGGTGGGTGATAGCATTCCCAATCCATGTGATGTTGGCATCATGCCCAAAGCCCACTTGACAGCTATGACTGTTGTCAGAACCCTGGGCATTACCTCAATGCCAAGAGATGTGCCACCATTACCTTTGGGAACACCATGGCTCACATGAAGTAATACATTGGTGGTAGTCCACTGAACAGTGATGTTATTATAACAGAATGGGGAACACAGGTTGACAGCTGCTTGTTGACCACAACAGTGCCACTGACATCAGAAAGTACTTTGATGTGTTACATCTACTGACTGAGTGTGTGTTATCCAGCAAGTAAAAGGACATGGCACCCTGTTCCAGCCCCTCAGTAGCCCAGTCAATGTGTACAGTGGCCCTTTTGCCATGTTCTCCACTGGACACCCACAACAACTGTAGAGTCTGCAAATGTACCTCACAAAGGGAATACCATGCCTTATACACATGCCCTGTATGGACAGACTCCAATAACTCCAATGAATCCCTGCATCATACTGTCTATGTAGGTGCAATCACTACCTCAGTTACACAGCCATGTCTCACCAAAATAGGTCAGAAATGCTACTTCTGAAGATACCAATCTGTCCACACAACATGTCCCAGAGTCCTCAAGCACACTTCCACACTTCAAAGAATATGCATGTGGGACATGTGCACAACCCAGACACTGTCCATGTTATGGAATATAAATCACATACATGTGAAGCAGTGCACATTACTGGCCACCCACAATAGAAATCTGGATGAGTGGATGGGGAATACAATGCCCACCCCTGGGGACAACTCCAGTGACTATACTCCTGACCACATTGGGGACTATTGTCATGTGGCCTGATGCCAGGGTATCCCCTTGGGCTAGCCATGTAGAGCCTCCAGTCCATTCACCTACTACACATCTATGAAGCAATGGACCTATGGGTCTCAGTATTGGCAAGTGTGTGTGTGTGTGTGTGTGTGTGTGTGTGTGTGTGTGTGTGTGTGTGTGTGTGTGTGTGTATGTGTGTGTGTGAATAGTAATCTCAGTGTGTTTGGTTGATGAATATCCCCTGTGGCTGTGGTTATTAGCAATCGGAGGTGTGTCCAAACCACAACACATACCATTCTCCACTCTACAACAGATGTTGTAAATCAACATATACCTATGTACAACCCTCAGCCCTATAATCTGTGTGGCATATGCAGTCACTTTGTTACAGACCGGGGAATTCCATGCAGATACAGCTGTACCCTGCCTAAGACATGGTGGATGTGTTACCACACAGCCATACCCCTTGGACTTGCTGCAGGGCCACATCCTGGTGATACACAGATGCCTAGAACAAAAACAGGATACAGCATGTGAGAACACATTCACTCAGCACTTCACTCGTGGGGGGAGAAAGGGGTAAAGCTGGCACTAAATATGTTGCCAAGACTGTGGCCAATATCTGTTGTCTCAGGATAGGTATTAGCATTGTGCAGTAACTCACAGCACTTGTGTTTAATGTTGTGGAGATTGTTGATGTAGCTATCAAAGGCTGTTGTTATTGTCGTCAGTGTCTGCTGCATGTCTGCCATTATAGATGCCTATAGGGGATTCCATGAGGGATCCAAAGTTGTGTTTGAGGCTAATAAGGGAGTTCAACAGTCATGGGACAACACCTTTCTCTGCAACAGTGTCCTCCTTCTGATGTACACTTTAGTAATGACAGGAGACCATCACATTGTTTGCCAGTGTTTGGAAGACAGTGTATGGGTTATGTTGGCTTTGGCTAGTACCATGCATTCATGTACCTGTTTGTACAGTGCATATGTGTATGATTCCACAGTCATGCAGATATTTCCCATTGCCATGGGTGCAGTGAAGTCATCCACCCCTGTTTTCATGGCTGCAAAGTCAGCTTTGGAAAAGTTTTGTAAGGTGGATACCTTTGTTGGGGGTATGGCTGACATATTGAATTCCATGTTGATTATAGTCTGTGTGGATCTCACCATGCAGGGGTTGACAACTGTGGATGAGCAACAGTCCCATATTTAAGTAGACAACACAGGTCAAGGTTGTTGCATCCTCTATCGGGGGTCAGTATGAGCTAGTCCAGGGCATTGGAAATGATGAATCCCAATAGAGTTGGGCCACTGCACTGGCACTTGGCTACTTTCCCCAGGTGATGGAGGGGTAGTTGAAGTTTCATACTATGTCAGTGTTGTGTAGGACCATCATAGATGGCAGGGTGTCAAGGAATGTGCATTGACAGTCTAGGGACATAGATGTGGACCCATAGCAGGCTATGCTCTGGATTGCACTATTACCCCAAGGTGTTGTACTGGAGGTATCTCCAATGCATTCTGCTGGGATAATAGTCTGAAGTGTTCCTAGCCATAATGATTATGGAGACAACACCACCTGTGGAGGTGTGGTGTGGTCCATGTTTGGGGGTTGACAGCTGTGGAATGTGTCATAGCATGATACTGCAGGGCTGCTGTCTGCTCCTGTGAACCACCTCTCCATTACGGCAGATATGTGTCCTCCACTCTGAGTGCTTTGAGTGACTGCATCCTGACAGACGTCTACTGTTGAGCAGCATGACCCTCAGATTGCATACATATCTAGCTGTTATGACCCTCAGATTGCATACATATCTAGCTGTTATGGTGGTAATTACATTAGGAACACTGCCTAATAAGGCATCGCAGGCATGGCAAGACACTTAGACAGTACCTGGAAACCCAGCGCTGACAGATGTATGACATCTGTGGCAAGTCATTGGGTTCTTCAAATGACAAGATTAAACCACAAACTAATGAATAAAGGGAAGGTAGAAAAATCAGGTTCCAAACAAGACAGCTTAATGTTAGTGCTTTTGTTCAAAAAATATATTTGAACTTCATCAGACCTTGGGTTCTGTCAATCATGTCATCCCAAGCAGAGAGGTACTGGATCCCCTGAGAATGGCACAAAACATGTTCATAGGTTCATAGGTTCATAGGTTCATACTAGGCTATCTGCCCTAGGGCATTTATAAGCCTAGCCAGAATGTGTTTGGCTTTCGCCACCCATTTTAAATTTATTTTGCTATGCCCTTTTTGAGGTTAGTATACTGTGCCTCTGTCTAACAGTGACACAGAAGTGATACCGGGGTAAACCCTGATCTCCCATCCACTCATCAAGATTCCTCTTGAAGAGAGTCAATGAGGGACTCTGCCTAACCTGGACTGGGATTTTATTCCAGAGTGAAGGGAGCCTCTGGGTTATGAATCTGTCCCTCCAGCATGTCCTATTTATAGCTGTAACATGTCTTATAGTTATCTTTCACCTGAGAGACATGTAAGCCAATGTTACAGTCAATCATCTGTTGCTAGTACCACAGCATCATTCTGGATGATGGCAGTACACTGCTCAGGGCTACTGTCACACCTGCCTGGACCACATAATCATAGCTTTCAATCATGTTTCTTGTCATGTAGTCCAGAGTGGTGTGTCCCAAGTCATTCACACCCACATGGATACAGAGTGATACTCGTAGTTGTTGTGGAGTGCCATGACTGGCTGTGTCATGTGTTGGATGCTGGCATGTGACAGATATTTGGCTGTTACCTGCTCCATATTCAACTTAGTGAGTGGGATATGTGTGTGCCTCAGTATTGAGTTACCAATGATCACTGTATTGTGCAAGGTGGTTAGCCTTAAGAGCTTAGGTTGAGGGGCACACTATGTATGTGTCCCTTGGCATATGCTATGTCGTGGTGTCTGAGTGGGTATCTGTCTTACTGGTCTGTGCTGTTTGTGTAAATGCCCATTGAGTGCCTCTGTGAAGGTGGGTGTGTGGCTTTTCACTGTATGTCATGGCTGTCAAAGTGGGTGTCATGGTGAGCTATGTGTTCCACATGGTGTGTTGCAGGTGTTGATCTTATTCTCTTGACCTGCTAGTCCAGTCTTTGCTGGAGAGTGCACATGTCCACACTGGGTGATATATGGGTAACTCTCACAGGTCTGAGTGTTTGGAGTTTAGAGGGGAGGGTTGTCTGTGTATACAAGGCAGTTGCAACAGTGCTTCAGAATGGACAAGTGCACCAGGTTAATGGGTGAAAGCACAGAACACCACCCTTCAAACATGCCAGGAGGGTTGGACATAACTAGTAAGTACTGGGGCTACATCTGTGATGAACAAGTACTGCTGACTTCTCCCAGGTGTGCCACACTTCTTGATACAATAACCTGGTGAAGTGCCAAGCCATAATGCTATTTGAAGTGCAAGACAGAAAGAACTGGCATGATGTAAGGGTGGAACAGAACACAGACTTTCTGCCACCTGTAATACTTTACCTCAGCTATGCAGTTATCAGCAGCTTTGCCATGTGAAAATTTAGTAAGCTCTGTAGCGCATGCAGTAACTGCGTAACACTATAGTAGACATAACTAGATAGGCAGGAGTTCTAATCCCAGTACTGACAAGTGTGTGTTTGTCTATATCATGTACTGTCTGGCTTATACCATTTTTGACTTGTGTACTACCCTTCACACTTCCCCTTGCCTCAATCTAGTAGTACTCTTGATGTCATCCACCTTAGAAGTACCTTTGGAGTAGGTGAAAATGTATAAGCTCTGTGGTGCGTTTCATAACTGCATAGCACTATAGTAATAATTGCTAGATAGGCAGGAGTTCTAATCACCCTACTGGCAACTGTTTGGATGTGTGTGTGTGTTTGTGTGAGAATCATGTAGTGTGTGTGTTACACCATTTTTGACCTGTGTACTACCCTTTACACTTCCCCTCACTCCAATTTAGTAGTCCTGTTGATGTCATCCACCTTAGAAGTACCTTTGGAATAGGTGGAAATGTATAAGCTCTATGGCATGTCTAATAACTGTGCAGCACTATAGTAAAAATACCTACATAGGCAGTCATTCTATTCCCAATGCTGGCAACTATTTGTGTGTGTGTAAGGATCATATCTTGTGTGGCTTATACCATTTTGATACGTGCACCACACATGGCTGGTGACCACCTCCTGCTCCCATTACTTTATATTGTGTGGTAACAGCATCTGCCTCACATGCGGTAGATTAAACCATTGTACAGTCCTCTGTACAGATGTGTCTGGAATATCCATAGGTTTGCAACCTATACGTGATTGGAAGTGGTCTGTGTGCCTTAACAATGCCCATGTATGTGATATTGTGTCCAAATAGGCCACAGTGAGTGTACTGACACATATGGCAGCAAAGGTATCATACTGATAGAAACATCATGCTGATACAACATCTGCCACCCTCACAGGTGGCCAGCCTTGTAGGTGCAGTGCATGAGTTCAGATGCCTGGTTTTACAAGTGAATTGTTCATGTTATGGGTCACATTAAAGACTGGAAGAGGTGTGGACTGACATATTGTGGTCCTAATTAGTATGTAACAGGAACACCTTGCATCTTAACAGGGGAGTGTACACAATTTATATCCACTGTATACCACTAATGTGTCACACAAGTCCCTAACTTAAGCTGTTTTTCCAGCCCATTTTGATGGCCTCTGTCCAGATATCTTGGCACTGACAAGTTGTGAGGTGTGCTACAGGAATGTTGAATTAATGTCAGATAGACCCCAGTGGTGACCACTGAGAAGCAATGCAGTTAACCCTAGCACAAGTGAACATGCACAAAAAGCAATATAGCTATTACATAAAGCAATATAGCTATTACTGATGGTTGCATGTATGGTAAATTGCATGCCCTTCACATGCCTGGGGTATTGCGAGGCAACAACAGAACAATGTCATACTCACCAGCTTCAGGCTGCTGTCCCATATGCAGACCAGAGGATCCAAGGTAGTTGTGAGAGGGAGTTATTGTCAGCAGACTCAAATGTGGCCTTGGTACAGGATGGATGCAACATGTCTGCACATTTACAGTACTAACCCCAATAATACACAGTGTTCTGTCCTCACCATAGATGTTCACCTCTGTGCATTAGAAAACCCCATTCAAAACTGCAATCAGACCTGACACATGGATGTAGATACAATACAGATACATGTATGCCTGATACAATAGTGTACTAAACCCCACTGGGCCCTTATCTGCATACTCCTCGTCCAGTGAGTGTGTGTGCAACCCACCTCCACAATGCTTTCCTCAGGTTCATGGCTTATGCATTGCACGGGTGCCCCAAGGTTGGCGAGGAGCTCCTTGGTGGGTGTCAGTGGGTGCTGGATGGCTAGGCCCCCACCTGTGACTAGCCGGTCCCTCGCTACAGCAGCAGCCCATTGATGGGCATGGTGGATGAGATTGGTGGCCCGATGCTGCACCTGCTCATAAGTTCTGCTGTGCAGGCTGGCACCATTTACCCTGTGGACCAGACTGTTACACAGGGCGGTCCTCTCCTGCACATTTTCTGCTCTCTGCCCAAATAACACGGCATAATGTTTTATCACATATTGGGTGATGATGTCAGTTTTCCCAACAGAGAATGCTGGCAGGTGAGCCCTCTGCAAGTTACCTGGAAGACATAAACAGGAAAAAGGTCACAGGACCTCATACAGATGTCAAATTGCACATCAACAGTGGATATGCAACATAATCCACACTACACCATAACCCTCCAAGCTATCATGGCTATAGCAGCTTGCATTACACTCCTGGCCCTGAGCTATCTTATTCCCCCCAATGTTGGACACTTGATTGCATAATCCTCTATTCTCCATTCATTTCTGTGTAGAGGGTTGACAGTGGCCGTCTTCCATGTGGATGGTGTGTGAATGGTGGCAGGTCTGTGTTTGACTGTGCTGTGTGATGGAGCTGTGAGCACGTGCCTGAG
>NC_056747.1:450022858-450032858 GCF_019279795.1 Protopterus annectens
ACATGTCCTGTACCAAGGTCAGGATTCAGACTACACTGAGAATTGGGACTGTATATGTAGGGCTAGTGTGTGAGTGGCAAACAATGATGTATTTGTTCACATAGTCCGTATACTCTACTGTTCACTTGACTTACCGGTATGTGACTGTGACTATGGTGATGTTGGTTGTGGGCATGCACTTTCACACTGGTGTCTGTTTGTCACTGTTGTTACATCCTCGTAGTGTGAAATTACCTATAGCAGATTTCCTAATTCAATTACTTTTGCTATTTCAGTAAATATATGTTAGAGCACACAGGAGGGTGTTACTACAGCAACTATGTTAGCTTATCAATGCCAGTTCTTCAGATACATCCCCGATGTTCTTTATTCCTCATTGCTGCAGTCCTAACTATTGGGTAGTCCGCTGTCCAGTCGGCCCGAATACCAAAGTATATGGCTGACGTCGGTCAGGGCGCATTAGACTGACGTCAGTACGTCAGGGTACTAATGCGCATGACCGACGTCATATCCTCAGTCTTTTTTGCCGCATGGTCCGATGCAGAAGCAATTTTGCGAGTGCAGGTTGGCGTTCTGAAAGTTTCTGAAGTCAGAGTTTCAGACCAAATCAAAGTTGGCTAAGTACCCCGTTAAGGAATATTTTGTTTTTTTCTTGCCTTAGTATTTAACCGGATGTCAGAAAAAGTGAATAACTGTATTTCTTGTGGGAAACAGATACCTCATAGGGATTACCATACTTTGTGTATACCTTGTTTAGGGCCTGAGCACGTTGTTGGATGCGCTCTTGTGCTAGATTTAACAAAGCACTATTAAGAGAAGGTTAGACTGTGCCAGGTTAGTTTTGGGAAGCGTTGTAATTATAAAATGCCGTCGGATGCTCCGGCGCCCTTCGACCAAAAGCGCAAGGACAAAGCAGCAAAGCCTAGAGTGGAAGAACCGACAGTCCCAGGCGTCGGTTCTTTAGAAACTCAGTGGACCCGGAGGTCCTGCCAGGAGTTTCTTTGGAGTCTCAGGGAGAGACTTTACTGTTACAGGATGTATCCTCTCAGGAAGTAGGCCAGGCTGAGGGGTCTTCTCATGTGCCTGTTCTTCCCTCTCTTCTTAAGGTGGTTAGAGCCTCCCTTCTGTTTCCAAGGCTTCTTTGAGAGGCAGGCCAAGTTTAGCTTCAGTGGGAGTTTCTCCTAGTGCTTCAGGGTCTTTGCCTAAGAAACATATGCTTAAAATGGCAGAGGATTTGATTACTATGATTAGAAGTTCTATGCCCCCTCCTGATAAGAGGCCTAGGGTGGAACCTGAGTTTGAGAGTTTTGAGCAATGTTCGAGGCTTCTGAGTCTTCTGAAGACTTGCAGGAGTATCCTCCTTATTCTGATTCTGATGTGGATGATTCTACTCCTTCAGCTTCTCCTCCTGAGGATTTTTCATTTTCAGAGACTCTGCATTCCATGCGGGAGCATTTTAAATGGGAAGGTCAAGATTTCTCTGATTCCAGGAGGAGGCTTAGGGAATTCTTGTTTTTACCCCAGCATAGGCCTTTAGCTATACCTCCTGTTCTGAATGTGGTGGAAGATGTTTTTGCAGAGGCTTCCCTGAATCCTGATTCTTTGCCTCCTGCCCCAGTTAAACCGGATAGGTACTATAGGGTGCCTGAAGCTCATAAGTATCTTTTTAAGAGTCCTAGGGCAGACCCGGAAACTGTCTCTCAGGGGCCTAAAGGTGTGAAGGCCTCTGTTGTTAAAAATCCTGTCCCTCCTGATAAAGAGGCAAGGGCTTTGGATAGATGGGGAAAGAAAGTGTATACTTCTTCCACTTTAGCCATGAGGCGTTGAATTGTCAGTTTCACATGTTAAAATATCAGAATTATCTCCTTTCACAATTGAAATCTAAGGTGGATGCTCTGGCGGAAGGTATTGAGTGTAAAGAGTTGCAGGATTTAGTTCATGTGTCTGAACAGGTGGGTAAACATTCCTTGCAGTGTGGTTTTGATGCTGTGCAGGCCTCCTCGAGGGTGGCTGCCACTGGTTCTGTTCTTCGTAGGCATGCCTGGTTGAGAGATCAGAATTTAGCTGAGCATGTTAAAACAAGGATTTTGGATGCTCCTTTACAGTCTGATGTGTTGTTTGGTTCGCCTGTGGAAGCAGTTTTAAAGAAAATGGAGGACAAGGCTAAGTCTATGCAAACTGTTAAGGATTTTTTGCAGGTGCAGCCTCCGAAGTTTAGTAGAAATTGGCCTGCTAAGGGATGGACTTATCCTGCTTATGATTCCCAGTCTAGGGGTAGGTCTAGACGTGGTAGGGGCAGAGCTCAAGGTTCTTTTAGGCCTAGGACAGGGAGTTCCCCTGCTCAGACTTCTGGTGAGGGCAGGGGTCAGTCCTTTCGTAAGCAGACCCAATGACCTGCCTTTTCAGCTGCCAGTTCATTCTCGCCTGGCAGCACCATTGGGAGGACGGCTGTCTCTTTTCAAAGAAAATTGGGCTTTAATTACCCAAGACAGATGGGTTCTGGATATCATTCACCACGGTTACAGGTTTTATTTCCATACCTTGCCTCCTTTCAAAGGCATGCCAGACATTCCTCCTCTACAAAGAACAGAGGCTCACAAGCAAATTTCTCTGTTGCTCCAAATAGGGGCCATTCAGCCAGTTCCTGTGCCAGAAAGGGGCCTAGGATTTTATTCTCGCCTGTTCCTAGTAATCGAGAAGGGGAACACGTGGAGACCAATTTTGGATTTATCTATCCTCAACACTTATCTGGACATTCCCAAGTTCAAAATGTTGACGTTACAACAGCTTTTACCTCTGCTGGGCAAAGATCACTGGATGGTAACTTTAGATCTCAAGGAAGCTTACCTTCATGTGCCTATAAGACTAAGTTGCAGGAAGTATCTGCGTTTTCGAGCTGGAAATTCTCATTATCAGTTCTCTGCATTGCCCTTTGGCTTATCTACTGCCCAGAGTATTCACAAAGGTTCTGGCTCCAGTGATAGCTTACTTCAGGCTAAAGGAATTCAAATCTATCCTTACTTGGACGACTGCCTGATTCTGGCTCAAGAAAGGAAGACTTTCTACAGCATTTGGAATATGTCATAGCAGTGCTAAGATGCCTAGGGTATTCTGTGAACGAAATAAAGTCCAGTCTAGTACCCTCTCAAGACATGTGCTTTCTGGGTGTGAGACTGAATACAGCAGCCCAGATGGCCTTTTAACCCGGACAAACAAAAGAATCTTTCCAGTTACTTCCATCAACTATCTCTTCAGTCCGGGCTGACTGCAAGGACAGTCCTTCAAGCCTTAGGGTTCATGGCATCTTGTATTCTGGTGCTTCCCAATGCCAAACTGCATATGAGGAAGCTGCAATGGTATCTCAAAAATGTATGGACACAGCACTGCCAGGATTTGGACACTGTCATTCAAATAATACCTTGCATTCAAAAGGAATTTTTGTGGTGGGCTCAGGAATGTCACCTAAACAAGGGACTCTCTGTGACCCGGCCATAGGCGAGTCAGATTCTAATGACAGATGCCTCAGACATTGCTTGGGAGCTCATCTAAATGGAAAGTGGATACAAGACAAGTGGCCTGCCAGACTACAGCATCTACATATCAACATGAAAGAGATGTTAGCAGTCCAGTTTGCATTAATGGCTTTCAAGGAGTTACTTCTTCCAGGGCAGGTGTTGATTCTAACAGACAACACAACTGTCATGTGGTACATCAACAAACAAGGGGGGGAACACATTCTTACCCATTGTGCAGGCAAGCAATGATTTTATGGGAGACTGCGCTCAGCTTGCAACTAACTTTTCAGGCAAGGTTTCTGCCGGGAGCACAGAACTCCTTAGCAGATGTGTTAAGCAGACAAATCATGGATCCCCACGTGTGGAAACTGGATCTTCATGTATTTCAAAAATTGACAGTGTCATGGGGAACTCCAGACATAGATCTGTTCGCTTCTCCACTAAACCACCAGCTGCCAAAGTTTTGCACAAAGAGGTTTCATCACACAGCTTGGAAAGTGGATGCTCTTTCTTTCAGTTGGAAAAATCTTCATGTGTATGCTTTTCCACCTCTGCCTCTTCTCCCAAAGGTGCTTCTAAAGGTCAGACAAGACAAGCCAAGGATGATTTTAATAGCTCCAGATTGGCCTCGGCAGCACTGGTACCCATTACTGAGGAGTCTGGTAAGGAAGCCTCCATGGCCTTTACCCTTGATTCCACACCTGTTGTCTCAGAGGACGGACACCTGCTCAATGTCAAGCTTCACTCTCTTCATCTAACAGCCTGGCATATTCTGTTTTGAAAGACAGCAGGTCTCAACTTCCTCAACAAGTTTTAAATGTGATTTTGGAAGCCAGAAGACCTAGTACAAGGAAAGTGTACGCAGAAAAATGGAAGAGATTTTTATTTTGGAGTGCAGCAAACAATTTGGAGATTTCTGAGCCTAATTTGAGTGTGGCTCTTCAATATCTTACTGAGTTATTGGACAAAGGTTTGTCTTTCTCTTCCATTAAGATTCATGCTGCAGCAATTTCAGCTCACTATGATTGTGACCCACCATTGTTTTCGCATCCTTTGTTCAAGCAATTTCTTAGAGGGCAAAGAATATAAGACCCCATGAGCTCCTACTCCTGCTTGGGATCTCAATTTTGTGTTGGAGAAACTTACTCTACAACCTTTTGAGCCTCTTGGCTACTGCTGAATTGAAATACTTGTCATGGAAGACTGCTTTTTGTTGGCCATTACTTCTGCAAGAAGGGTTTCTGAGTTGCAGGCCCTTATGGCGTAGAGCCTTTTGATTTTTCATAAGGATAGGGTATCTTTTACTAATCCTTCCTTTATGCCTAAGGTGGTTTCTAGTGTGGCTTTAAACCAAACTATTCATTTGCCTACTTTTTATGCAGATCCCCAAAATAAAGGGAAAAGATTTTGCACACTTTAGATGTACACAGGCAATTGCGTTATTATTTGAGCAGGACTAAGGATTTTAGGCAGTCTCAGCAGTTGTTTGTTTCTTTTGCTTTGAGTTCGCAGGGCAAGCCTGTGTCAAAACAAACTATTTCTAGGTGGATTGGGTTTTGCATTGCATTTTGTTATTCCCATCATGGCAAGGAGATTCCAGCTGGGATTAGGCCTCATTCCACTAGGGCTACTGCCACTTCAACAGCATTTCTAAGGGGGTGGCAACTAAGGATATTTGGAGGCAGCTACTTGGAGTTCAGTGCATACTTTCTCTAAGCATTATCACCTTCCCCTCTACTCTAAGTCTAGGGCTGGTTTTGCCACAGCTATTTTGCAAGGCATGTTGTCAGTTCCTGCTTCCTTATGATTTGCCAGCCTCCCTTACCTCTGCTTTGGGATTCTACCCAATAGTTAGGACTGCAGCAATGTGGAATGAAGAACATAGTACAGTTTTGTACCTACCATAAATGTAGATGTTCGAGGATCCACATTGCTGCAGTCCAATTTACCCTCCTTCCCCTCTGTGTTTAGGGGTGGTTGTGTAGGTGAGGTTATATTCTGGTAATTTTGTATATATTGTACATATTTTTGGTGCAGGTATGTTTGGAGTTTTTGGTTTTGGCTTATCTTTTCAGGGTCTTCTGACATCTGGGGCAAGAAAAGACTGAGGATATGACGTCGGTCATGCGCATTAGTACCCTGACGTACTGACGTCAGTCTAATGCGCCCTGACCGACGTCAGCCATATACTTTGGTATTCGGGCCGACTGGACAGCGGACTACCCAATAGTTAGGACTGCAGCAATGTGGATCCTCGAACATCTACATTTATGGTAGGTACAAAACTGTACTTTTTCATGGCTTCCACCTACCACTTTGTCAGCCTTGGTCCAGATTCATTGCAGAATGGGGTTCTGAGCATATCTGTCAACTGGCTGGATTGTTTCAGGATGTCTAGGTTTATTGCTCATATATCTGGTCTGTTTTACAGATTATTATCATGTCTCTGGCACTGTAATGATATGATTGTTGTCAGAAAATGAAGACACATTTAATTTACCTACCTCATATCCATCAGAATATGTATGCTGAAACAAACTGTGTGACTCTGTCAAGAAGAGTACAGGGGGACAATGACCTCTTCCTTCCTGGATGGCAATGCATTAGTACTGAAATGTGCCACATAGAAGGACTTTGTGACCACAGTGACAATGTGGTGGTCAAGAGACATTGCTGTCAACCTGTGTATCCAGATCTCTTATAACACCTTCTTTGTTCAGGAGACTACCATCAATGTGGTAAATCATAGGAACAGAGTTTTCCACAAAGGGGATGACAACCCATTTTCTGGCTCTGACACCAGTCATTGGTATCAGTGATGCCTTTCAATAGGATGCCAATATCACTTGGGTAGTTAATAATAGCTCCCAACTTGCAATTGTCTGCAGACTTTGTCAGACAGGGTACCTTCATGTTGGCATGGACTTCAGAGAAGTTGATACCAAACATGAGAGGACCCAGGACAGAATCCTGTGGGGCTCCACTTATGACTGCTCAGCAGTCTGATTTGGAGTCAGTTATTTCCACATTGTGAGTCCTATCTGTGACCTAGTTTGTAACCCACCTAGTGATATAGGGGTTGATGCCTAGGTTAGTGAATTTTTGCATGATTCCTGAGTGGGGAATGATATCAAAGGCTTTGGCCAGAACAAGATAGGCTGTATGTACCACCTTGCCTTCAGCCACAGCTCAGGTGACTGATGCCAAGAAGTTAACCAGGTTGATTGAGCAGGTATGACCTACCCTTCACAAAAGTAAACTGTGTGGGATCCTGAGTCTGCAGATTCCCATATCTCTGTTTATTAGGTGCATGATGATGCATTCCATAGCTTTGCATAACAGACTTGTCAGGCAGTTGGGGCGGTATTTCCTAGGGTCTGTAGTCGCACCTCGTTTGTGGAGTAGCAGTGCACAATTCAGTAGGGACAAAGGGACAAAGCTACACACACACACACACACACACACACACACACATATATATATATATATATATATATATATATATATATATATATATACATATACACACACATATATATATATATATATATATATATATATATATATATATAGTTTCATAGTTTATAGTTTAGTCTGCCCTAGGACATTTGTAAGCCTAGCCATATTGATGTGGCTTTCGCCACCCCATGAAATGGTACAAAAATGCATATAATAGATTTAGAATACTGTGCCTCTGTCTAGTAGTGACACATTGAAGGTCCCCTTATATAATAGAATTAGTTTACTGTGCCCCTGTCTAGTAGTGACACAGATGTGACCCCTGGGGTAAACTTATGATCTCCCATCCACTCATCAAGATTTCTCTTGAAGAGAGTCAGTGATGGGCTCTGCCTAACATGAACTGGGATCTTGTTCCAGAGCATGGGAAGCCTCTGGGTTATGAATCTATCCCTCCAGCATGTCCTATTCATACTTATACCGAGGTTTAAGTCTTTAGCTCTTGTGGTTCTGATGGATTTGGATTTTTTCAGGTGGAGCATGTCCATCAGTTCCTGATTGGACATGGCCTTGTACGTCAGGCAGAGATCACCTCTGAGCAGGCGGTATGCTACTGAATAGAGCTGGAGTTTCTTTAGTCTGGCAGAATAAGACATATGTTGGAGACCCTTGATCCTCTTGGTGAGGTACTTTTGTGGTCTCTTTAGCTGTTGCAAATGCCGGGTGAGGTACATACCAAATGGGGCATTATACTCAATCATGGGTCTGATGAGGGAGGAGTATAGGGGTACAATGACATCCTTGGATCTGGATGTGAATCCCTTCATGATAAGGTGTGCAAGGTAGAATGTTTTTCTAACCACTTTGGCAATGTGGGTGTCAAATGATAGGTCACTGTTGACTTGGGTCCCTAGGTCTCTGATTACTTTTTCCGTACTCAGTGGGTTGCTGTCTATGTGATAATTTGTGGGTACTTTGTTTTTCCCAAAGGGGATGACTATACATTTTTTGGCATTTAGTTTAAGGCCATGACTCCGGCACCAGTTGTCCATTTCTGTGAGGCCTTTTTGTAGGATGTATGTGTCCGCTGGTGTATTGACTATGGCGGCTAGTTTGCAGTCATCTGCGAACTTTGTCAGCCACAACCCTCCCATGTTTGCTTTAACATCTGAGAAATAAATGCCGAACAAGAGGGTCCCAGGACAGATCCCTGTGGGACACCACTTGTGACTGGCTTTGAGTCTGACATTGCTCCAGCGATTTTAACTTTATGGGTTCTGTCCTTTAGCCAGTTTGCAACCCATCTAGTGACATAAGGGTTTACGTTTAAGCTGTTGAGCTTATCTATGATGCCTGAGTGGGGTATTGTGTTGAAGGCCTTAGCCAAGTCCAGGTAGGCTGTATGGACTGCTTTGCCCTCATCAATGGCTCTAGTGACTGTTTCGAAAAAGTCAACCAGGCTCAAAAGGCAGGATCTGCACTTCACAAAGCCAAACTGGTTGGGGTCAAGTGTCTGTAGGTCCCCAATGTCTCTGTTTATGAGTTCCGTAATGATTATTTCCATAGTTTTGCAAATCAGGCTGGTTAAGCTTATGGGGCGGTAGTTCCCAGGGTCTGTAGAGGCACCCCCTTTGTGGAGTGGGACCACTGTTGCTGTACGCCAGTGTTCAGGTACATATCCTGTAGTAAGGCTGAGGTTAAATAGCATTTTTATGTGCGGGTTTAGCTCCTCTTGGAGTTCATGTAGCACACAACCCGGGATACCGTCAGGTCCCATTGATGCTGTTTTTAGCTTTGTTGAGGACGGCTCTCACTTGAACATCTCAGATGACAGGGAGATTACATTCAGCTGGGATAAGTATTTCTTCTTTTGGGGGTGAGGGAGTGGAGAAATTTGCACTGAACCTGTCAGCCAGAATGTTGGCAATATCTGTGGGTTCAGTGTATTTTTTGTTGTTGCGAACTAACTCTGAGCATATCTGAGGGTTTCCGCTCAGGTTTCTAACATAGCTGAAGAAGGCTTTGTGGTTATCTTTAGTGTCCTTAGCGATTTTTCTCTCAAAGTTGGCCTTGGATGTTTTTATAAGAGAACGTAGTTTTCTGCTAGTGTTGATCAGAGATGTCTTCCCTTTATGGGATTTTGCTCTGTCGTGCAGTAGCTTCCTTCTTTTGTTATACAATTTGTTAATGGCTGAGGTCCACCAGACAGGACACTTGCCTTTGGTGGAGAGGGACTTGGATTTATTTGGGATTGCATGATCCATGCATTCTTGGAGATGTCCATAGAAAGCATTTGTGAAGGATTCGGCATTGTGGGATGTGGTATCCACTGGCCCAGTGGGCTTAAAGGATACCATTTCAGTCTTAAGAAGAGTGAAGTCTGCTATTGAGAAGTTTTTCACTGTGGTCTTTTGTGCTGGGGGTGGAGGTGGGATATGTATATCCAGGGTGATTAGTTTGTGGTCAGATCTCACTAGTGAGGGGTATACCTCCGGTGTGGAGCATTTAGTCCCCATGTTTGTGATGATCAGGTCTAGTATATTATCTCCCCTAGTGGGAGAGGTGACTAGTTGTTCCAGTGCATTTGAATTTATGAATTCCAGGAACCTTTGGGCTAGGGTGTTAGGGCTAGAATAATGTACCCAATCTATGTTTGGGTAGTTGAAGTCTCCCAGTATGATGGTATTTTGTGATACATTCATATCCTCCAATGTCTTCAGGAAGGCTGAGTGGGGTTCCTGAGATTGGGAGGGTGGTCTGTAACATGCTACCAGTTGTATAGCAGTTTTGCCTATGGTTAGTTGCACCTGTATGGTCTCCGATGCTTCATGTGCTGCTACTAACCTGGAGGTGTGGGTGTCCTTGATGAATATGGACACTCCCCCCTCCCTTTGTGGTTCGGCCCGAGTTTTGGGGCCGAAAAGCATGATATGAGGTATAGCCTGGTAGCACTGAGGTGCTCTCAGGAGCCTTGAACCAGGTTTCAGTTACTGCACAGACGTCGATGTTCTCCATGCTGAGGAGTG